>NC_079414.1:7728600-7818600 GCF_026213295.1 Gadus chalcogrammus | reverse complement strand
GAGCAAAAGGGGTTTATGTGAATTAGAGAATGAACAGTCAAATATGTGTAATGTAGATTTGACATGTTTCGGCATCAGGACAAAAGTCAAGACGGCGAACACACCAACAGACTCATTCAAGGACGTCGGCACATACTCACAGACCGCCAGACACATCAAACACCCCCACTGCACAAACACTTCACCCACACTTCACATATGTGTGTGTGTGTGTTCCTGGTGCTGAGATGATTCAAATTAACCAAGTTAATTAAAAGGATACATCTCCACCTCGATGCACTCACCAGGCACAGGGGACGCCTGCAGGAGCACCTCTTCTGTTTTATGATGGGGATTTAAACCACAGTGATAACTAGCACCCTAAGTACACCTCTCACACGCTGGTCATAGACACACAGACCCCAGAATGTGCCAGAAGGCTCCAAAGCTACAGTGGGGGCGGATGAGCTTTCCCATTTGATCTATTGCTCATTGGGTTGCCTTATGCTTGCCTGTGTTGCCGTTTCCAGAAGCAGTAGTTAGTGGGATGATCATGGCCCCAGCTGTTGCTTGACAAATTCTCTCCCTTGGTTTAAAAGTGACATTTTGTAAGAGTGCTGTTGTGTGTTGTTTTCTTCTTCTTCACAGAAGAAGAATACAGCTGTCTTAATGTGGCATCTGTGCCTTTTACGTTTCCAAATGAACGTGTACAGTGGACAGCTGCAAAAACAATCAAGTATTTTGTAATAAAGCTCAATCAGCCTTATGCAAAACATTGGAAGTGGGAGAGGAGTTCCCTGTTCACTACTCGGCACCAGATTTCAGTACTGATAGTGTGAGGCTTTAAGGAAATCCTTCAGCATGTGGTGATGGTGTTCTTACCATTATTATGATATTGTTAGTGTGGTGATGGTGTTGTTCCCATGGTTAATGTTTTGTTACCTTGATAACTGTTTTTTTACTGCGGTGATGGGGATATTACCATTGGGATGATCTTTTTACTGTGGTTATGGTGTTATTACGATGATAATGGTTTTGTTCACGTGGGGATGATGTTTTTACTGGTATGATGGTGTAATCTTTTTTGTACTTTTCTTGAGTAAATTACATAATTTTTCTCCCTTAAGAGATGCCAAAGTAAAATTAAGTGTGTGTGTATACATAGTCTCTTAACATAAATAATGTACATGGCTCACCAATACCCTGCTGCAGAAGGACGGAGGATGGGTGTGTGTGTGGGTGGAGAGGATTTCGAGGATGGACGGTCTGTGTCATTGAGTGAGAGTTACAGAGACACCGAGAGAGACAAACAAATAAAGGGCTGCTCTTTCATGGCTTTCACTGAGGACTCTCTCTCTCTGAATTGGCTCATATTCATTTTCTTGTCGACTAATAAAAGTCCTTTGTGCCGGCATTGAATTGTTGCTGTTGTTTTGAAGACAATATTTCCTTGTTTGGAGCAGCAACATTCCATGAATACATGTATTTCACATGAGAACACAGTGTCTGCCGTAACGATAGGAGCACGACTCCATTCAGAATGAACTCCCTTCTCACGCTACGGCACAGAAGTATTTAGAGAGCTTGCGGCAAAGAGGTTTTTGTGCCAGACACAAAAAATACATTTCATTGCATACAGTATATGGACAGTACAATGAGACTAGCAGTAGGCCTGCCATGGTGCCACCAAGTATCCAACTGACACCCAAGTTTAAAGTAGAAAAGATTTTTTTCCCTAAAATCTATTTCGTACGATTTTGGAAGAATACAACCTTTGTGTGTGATGATCGCATGGTTTTGTGTCCGTCGCAACGCAAACATGTTGAGTGAATGTGACCTCTGACCCATGTTCTTCCCACTGGTTCCAGGCTCACTGGCGGTGTCGGTCACAGACATGACAGCCCCGGTGGTCGGTTCCTCCGGAGGAGTGTATGCGCTGGTCTCGGCACACCTGGCCAACGTTGTCATGGTAAGTACATGTTCCTTGTTCTGATCTGCGATTTTTGTATATTTCATTGCCTAGAGTGTTTGTGTGTAAATAAGTGCGTGTGTGTGTGTGTGTGTGTTTAGCTGTGTGGTTGCCCGTGCACCTATGTATGTGCGTGCCTGCGTGTGTGTGTGTGTTTGTGTGTGTGTGCATGGGTGCCTGTCTGTGTGTATATGTGTGTGTCTGTGGGTGTATTCGTGCCTGTCTGTGTGTGTGTGTTTGTGTGTGTGTGGGGATAGATCTCTATCTCATCACTCAGTTGTGCTGTCAGGTGACTGCAGACCATCTGATACGATGAAAGCACTTCTTTTTATAAACTGAGCAGGGTGCTGGGTTGTCTACACATTCCACACGTTCCAAAGTGACCCAATTGTCTTCTGCTTGTATACTTCTACACTTGTTATTTTGTATTTGTTTTCCTTTGTGCACCTCGTGCATGTGTATTGCATATATATGTTGGGGTCTGTGTTTGTGTGTGTGTGTGTGTGTGTGTGTGTGTGTGTGTGTGTGTGTGTGTGTGTATGTCTGTGTCTGTGTGCACTGATTTGTGTGCGTGTGCACACATGTGCATGTGTCTGCAAAATGGAAACCTGGAAACAAATTGCATATATATAATTTACCTTTCACACTCTTTCCTATTTCACACACACACATTTAATAAATGACCTGGCTGCTGTGATTGGTAAATGAAATGAGTGCAGTCCACACCCAACCTCCTCAGGGAGGTGTCAGACTTAAACACATGGTGGACCTCTTTATGTTGTTATAGGTTCTTCCCTGTCATTAAGTGAGCGGTGAGCTCGAGATGGATCGGTTTTCCTGTTCGACTCTCAGACATGATGTGATTATATTGCTCCACTAGAGTCGGTTCAGCAGGCATCCCATAATGTCGTAGAAGATTTTTCAAAGTGGACGTGAATTGAGAAAGGTTGCTGCAATGTGTGTGTGTGTGTGTGTGTGTGTGTGTGTGTGTGTGTGTGTGTGTGTGTGTGTGTGTGTGTGTGTGTGTGTGTGTGTGTGTGTGTGTGTGTGTGTGTGTGTGTGTGTGTGTGTACGTGTGTGCTTGCGTCTGGCGGTTAAAACATTGTCTTTCTAGTTTGTTTAACCCTTCATAAACGTCCTTCATTTTACTCACTGCACTTTTCATTTGTCTCTCTTACCCTATCCTGTTGTCTCTCTCTCCTTTTCGTTCTCCCTATGCAGAATTGGTCGGGCATGAAGTGCCAGTTCAAGTTGTTTCGGATGGCCATGGCCTTGGTTTGCAGTAAGTCTGTTAAGAGATTTTCTTTCTAATTGCAAAATATCACAACATAGAACGTGTCCAGAATGGCCCACACTTTCTGCCCTCAGCGGTGACTGGTTCCGCAGAAACTCTTTTGTTGAACGGTAACATTTGTTATTTTTTTACTGTAAGATCTCTATGATCTTGACTTAATAACCGCTGTTAATTAAAACCTTGTTTAGGATCATTTGACAAAGGGCTGGAGTGTGCTTGAATCCTCAATTGAGGAGCTGTTCTCCTCTTGACCTACATTGTGAGTAGGAAAGCTGGCTCTGATCCAGTGATTGGTGAGCTGAATGCAAACAGGGTGTCAGGAATAGCAAGAGCAGGGCCTTTAACACAAAACTGTTGCTGTTCATTATCACAGTGAACAACCCCCCTCCTACACACACCCCCACACACAAATTGAGATGTGCAGACTAGGTGTGGAAGGGCTATCAGTAGAGAAGGAGTGAGAGGGAAAGATGTGTTCTTGTATAATTGATACGGCCAGTACAGAGGTAACTTGGTATAACATAAAATGTCCACTTCCATATCAGCTGCCAAGTAAAGGCACCCCGAAAATAAATAGAAAGGATAATACCACATTAATCTAACAAAATAAACACAAAACGAAGACAATTTATTTTCGGAGTACCTTATTCTCACTTGACTTCATACTCCGGCTGGTAAACCAATCAGCAAGACCGCACCCACACGATATCAATAAACAATCGTCTTGCAAACCCTCACAATAAGACAAATGATAGGGATTACTTGGCACAAGCAAACCACAAGCGTGCATACGCCCATACTCTATTTTTTTGTGGTAGTAAGACCAGTTCTGCACAAAAGACCATGAAAACACCATTGTGCATCTTCATTGAATACAAGTTAAACAACTAATGTGTTACTTCATATTAGAACTGCACTAAGGGCCACATGCTCATTGTCCCCATGTCCTCCTCTCTCCCTCAACAGTGAGCGTTGAGTTTGGCCGGGCGGTCTGGCTGCGGTTCTACCCTCAGGCCTTCCCCCCCTGTCCCAACCCCAGCTTTGTGGCCCACCTCGGGGGGGTGGCGGTGGGGCTGACCATGGGCGTGGTGATCCTCCAGAACTACGAGCAGAGGCTCCAGGAGCAGTCCCTGTTCTGGATCTTCTTCTGTGTGTACACCCTCTTCGTGCTCTGCGCCGTCTTCTGGAACGTCTTCGCCTACTCCCTGCTGGACGTGCGACTGCCACCGCACCCGTGAGGAGCCCCTGGTGCTTTGCTGCTACCCCTCCAGCAGGAGATGCTGGGGTGAGAGGGCCTTGCTGGTGCTGTCCCCAGGGCTCTGCTCTGGGGACCCTTTTACACCTGAACCTGAAGCTTAAGCTCACCGGGGGTTCATCAAGCCACCCTTCTTCTCATCCATCTTCATTCCAAGCCCTTGGTTCCTTCCTTTATCCGTCCTCATACTGTCCTTCTCCCCTCATCTCTATAAATATGTACACAGCATTTGGTGGATGCTTTTATCCAAAGTGTCTTACAGCACCCGGTGTGCATACATTTTGAGCATGGGTGACCCCAGTGGGAATAGAACGCCGTAACCCTGTGTGTAAATGCTCTACCAGTTGAGCTAGACAGGACCATCTGACTGCTGTCTGTTTATGTCATGTTTTGTTAGCCAATGGGGAGACTAGGGTAAATGGTGTTGGGCCAATTGCAGCCAATACCACAAACTAAACAAGCACAGTGAATCACACATGTTTCAGCCCTCCGGTTCCACTCAACGGTGCCTACTCATCCTAAAGTCAGCTATAATCCATCTGTACAACCAGCTTTAACGTAGGCTTACAGCCGGGATGGCCTGTTCTGTAAGCTGCCTTCAAACCAAACACTTTCTTCTGTGACAGTACCTTCATTCTATGTTGCATGTAGTGACATGGAAATAACCGGCGTAAAAGGAAATCGATTTCATTGGACCATTTCATTCTTCACTACAGATTTTAAGTGAGCAAAACATGTTGAGATTGGTAAACCTCTTTAGCTGTACAAGGGGAAAAAAAGGGAAAACAGAGGGTTTGAAAATGTAAACCTCTACCAGTACTGTTATGATTATATTTGTGAGTGGAGATTTAAAGTACTAGTCAGTGTTGTCAGCTGTGTGTTGTGCTTCCTCAAGAGATAAGTCTCCAGCTTTCAGCAGTATTTTAGCCTCTGTGCTTGTTTAACGTCTTACTGTGTTGAGTCAGGCCTTTGGAGCATTATGTACAACACTAATGAAATTAAAGTGCCATTCAAACTCTTAGTGGTAAAAAATAAATGTTGCCAAAGTGTCTGCCACAAGCACTGGTACACAAAAGACCAGAGGGCACTCACCGAGTGCTGCTTCACTTGTTAGCAAAGCTTAGCCTCTTTGGTTACTTGTTAGTTAAAATGACTGAAAAAGTACAGCTAATGCAACTAAAGTTTCAGACTTACAGTTGACATTTGGTTGATGGCCAAGAATGCCAAAAAGGTCAAATTAATTTGATTTAGCTATCTCTGAAAAGACTATAAGAAAAAACTAATTACGATTTTGGCTTAACATCTTTCCCAATTGGGAAAATTAGTTTTATTTTCATAAATGCTAAAGAGGATAGCATAAGACACAGTGTTCCATTTCAGTTTGAAAAGTCAACAGAGGGAAATGATCACCAAGTAGCAATATGTCCTATAGTATAATAAAAACACAATCAACTGCTGAATGAACCAGTGACGAAGTTCCATTTACAATGTATTACGCTCCAAATTAATTAAGATGGATGCCAATCCGGAGCTCTACAGACTCATGTTGAACAGGTTAAGCTCTTGCACAGAATTGAATATAAACTAATGATTAACTGATGAGTATTTTAAAATACAATTGCTATTTTTAACCAGTTGATATTGATGTTCTGGAAGGTGTTTGCATTGTGATATTGTAGGTATATAATGTGTGTAAACTATATTTAAAACAAAACTAATTTGGTTAAAACTGATCTGGGATTGTATATAATAAGGGCTATGACATATAACTGAGTGAATTGTTGACAATATTTTAGCATTGTGCATATTTTGTAGATTTGATATGTAAATACTGGAGTACATTAAACAATTTTATTTAATTACCATCCTGTTCCAGTTTCTTATTTTAATTCAAATTTCTATTGTACAGCTGTGTGAGTGAACTATTGTCTGTCGGCAATAGGATTTACTTGTGGTATGGCCTCATTATTTGTCCACAATAACACCACCCCAGCCTGACTTTTTCTATAATTTTCAGCTGATATGGCTTTTGGGAAGTTGGAAAACTAAAGTGTTTGTGCAGGATCCTGGACAAAATGGGAACAAGGGTCAAACAGTGGATTGCCTTTGTCATGTCTTCTAGGCAACCTTTCTGTGTGTGTGTGTGTGTGTGTGTGTGTGTGTGTGTGTGTGTGTGTGTGTGTCTGTGTCTGTGTCTGTGTCTGTGTCTGTGTCTGTGTCTGTGTCTGTGTCTGTGTCTGTGGACTGTGTGGCCAAACAATTTATCAAACAAACAGAAATGTCCTAGCCTCTCAAAAAAGGAAAACTCACATTGTAACAGGGCACTAAACCTAGGATGGGCTGGGTTTACCAAGCAGGGTCTGCAGTCTTCAGACCAGCTAGAAAGAAGTTCAGTGTTTGTTGATTTGTTTGCAGAGCAGCCTATGAAAAAGCAGCAAGCTTCAAAGTGATCAATGAACTGCAGGAGCATCCAAGAATCTCCCACAATTCATTCTGAAGGGAACCGTAAGCTGTCACTGAATGTCTTTTGAGTCTAGCCAGTAGTCCCATATGGTGAGTAAAATTGTTGGCATCATGACAAATGCATAGATGGCTACAGAACTCTCTGTTCTTGGGCTTCATAAATCATCTTTTAATGATTTATCTTTCTCTCAGATTGAAAGTAATGGGGACTGTGGGGATGTTACATGTGAACATATATTCTGCAGCAATGAATTGATTGAAATTGTTATTGGATTCTGCTTGAAATTAGTTTATGAATAAACCAATTCTCATAGTGTTATTGTTGGTCTATTAATGCCACACACACACACACACACACACACACACACACACACACACACACACACACACACACACACACACACACACACACACACACACACACACACACACACACACACACACACACACACACACGCACTGACGCAGACACACACAAACAATCTATTCGTCTTCGCTATTTAATGACTTAGTTGAACTATAAGAGTACACTGTCTCCATCAAGTGAACCAAAACTGTATTACATGTTGAAATAATACGTATTGTATTGCGTAAACATCCCATAACGGAATTTATTTATCTATACACCTTGAATAGCATTGATAATATTGTTGACGTTGTTATTAATCGTGTCGCAACTTCGAGGCACAAGATAGATAAACCAGTCGCTTTGTTTCGAAGCGCAGAAATGCGCAATGCATTGTTGGAAATGTGGTTTATTTCACTTCCGCCCCTGAAGGCGCCATTTTCGGCGTCGTGACGGGGCCAAGGCATGACATCAAACCGCAGCAGATCGTAATCCTGCTTTGTGCTGCACGAAGCTTTGCCATCGTTCAACAATGGGAAGGAAGAAGAAGAAGCAGATGAAGCCATGGTGTTGGTATCCTTTTGAACTAAATGTTCCCGAAAAGGGTGTTATACTTAAGTCGTTCCTCGTTAGCGCGACAAAAGAAAGCGAGGCCCAGGCGTTGCGTAAGAAGGTAGGAAAGTTCATTAGCTCCGATGCTACATGGGATCCGCGTGTGTGGCCGCCGCTCGATCTCCTTTCATAATGAATGAATACCGCCGAAGAGCCGCGAAGAAGGCTTACGAGTCTTTCTTTTCACCTTATCCATGTGTCTAATAATGGTGTATTTTTGTGCGTGTAACTGGTAGCATTGGAGCTAGCTGTTTGAATTAGCGGTGGGTTTCATTCCCAATCAACATGGTCTTCGTCTCGATGATTCGTAGTCACTCATTGGAGGCTAACGTACGTCTATCCAACTTGTTCATGAATTGCCTAGGCGTTTATATCAACGAGTAGTCGTGACGTGTTCACAGCCCGCACGGGTGTCCTCATAATAAACACCGAGCTCATCCGATACTCGCAGGAGGGCGATGCATTATTAGAAGCGTTTATGTGACGTTAGACCGCTATTCACGTTTAACCCTTTTAATCTACCATTAGGTTTTTGGCCGCAGGAGAGTGAATCAATAAGTGTGTTTGTATGGTTATATCTGTGTCATGCATTGTGGGCTTGTGTGGAAAGACAATCTAGAAGCGGCCCTGTAGGCCCCTGTCTTGAGTAATGTTGGCAGTCTGTTGTCTACCAACTTGATCCTTCACTCGGCCATCCCAGGTACTGTAATCGTGACTTTGACGACGAAAAGATCCTCATACAACACCAGAAGGCTAAACATTTCAAGTGCCACATATGTCACAAAAAGCTATACACTGGTCCGGGTTTGGCCATCCACTGCATGCAGGTGAGTGTCTTTCTTTATCGTGGCAAACATCGACAGCCCAGTGTGACTCTATACTGTCTATAAATATAACCCTTTCCTTATTAACCCTAACCCTGCTCCAGGTACACAAAGAGACCATTGATGGTGTACCAAATGCTATACCTGGAAGAATAGACATAGAGCTGGAGATCTATGGCATGGAGGGGATTCCAGAGAAAGACATGCAGGAGAGACGGAGAACGCTGGAACAAAAATCTCAAGGTAAACAAAAAGATTGAATCATCTTTTTGTTTATATTTTACTGGTCTCAAGGGGGCTTTCAAATCATTTTCATGAATATATGATTGAGGATGATTCAAATTGGCATGAGAAGAAACGCATGTGCAACAACTTACTTGCTGGTAACTGGTATGGACCATTGGCCAATAACCACGTGGCACTCCATTTTGACACCTCCCCGCTCATTGTGTTGGCTGATCTTAAAACCTGTTGGATCCTTAACCTCCATGTGTTGTGTCTGGCCCTCCAGAAAGCCAGAAAAAAAAGCAGAACGAAGATGCCTCGGATGAGGAAGATGATGATGACGAGCCAGGGCCCTCGTTTCAGCACCCGCCAGCTGCTCAGGCCCCCGCTAGCTACAACCCTGCCATGGGCCAGCCTGCCCCGGTCATGCCCCCTGCTGGCTACCAAGGCAAGCCTTCAGTCACTTAAATCAATGGTTTCCTTTCCAAGCACTGGTTTATGTTCAGTGAGTCACGATGGAATATGAAGCACTGCTTTGTTTCGGCCTAAACACCTCACCTAAACAATGTAGGACATGTGAACTTTGTCCGCTGTGTGGCTCAATGATGTTTCTTATGCAGGAATGCCTCCAATGATGCCAGGCGTCCCGCCCATGATGCATGGGATGCCCCCTGGCCACATGCATGGGATGCCACCAGGGTATGTCTTCAGTCTCCCTTCACTAGTAGCTTTGCAACCTGTGGAATAACCGATCCGGTAGACCTGCTTTTATTGTATTTGGTACATGTTTGTATAAAACTACTTAGACAACTTTCCAGCATAATCAGATTTATTAGAATATCCACATAAGCGACAAGCTGTAACCATATCTGGTAGGGCTGTAAAGATACGCGTATCAAACCGAAAATCGCGATACTCAAAGCCGCGAACCTGTCTCCGGTGTGAGAAGGCAGAAGCGCGATATGCCCTTTTTAACTCTTCGGTCAAATTGTCAGATTGAAATTTGCTAATAATTTGTCTAAATAATAGTCTGCTGACGGCGCCCCCTCCTATCGATGCCGTAAATATGTGACGAGATGCCCTCTCTGTGATCACAGCTCTCCGTGGCTACAGAGGATTGCATTTCTCCACAGCCATGGAAGTCCTCATATGCGATATGAACGACATTTATCCAGAGTGGGCCAAGCGCGAAAAAAATTGCCTGTGTGATCCTGTCTCTATTGTTTTGTGTGATTTGACTGGCAGTTTTTTGCTTATAGGTCGGAATGAAGCGGCCACCGATTATTGACAGGATGGGTACTTTATTCTACCGGACTCGTTCGCTTCTTCACTAGGCACACGCGCTACCGCTCGCTCTCCTCGCTCGTCCACTCACTCGCTGACGTCACTCACACGCGCATACGCACACTGCCATTCTCCCGCACACACATATGCTACTCGTAACACTATGCCTCGTTATTGCGACGTTCATGTTTTTCCTCATCTATTGAAAGTTAGGCTATTAAACATGTTGCATTCTATACGGCCTGATTATGACATTATTTAAGCTACATAGCCTAATAAGAAGCGCTAATAAGGATATTTGAATAAACCAACCAAAAAGTGAAAGGGGCCCTATTATGCCTACCAGCAAAAAGCATCCTCCAACTGCAATCTTTGGTTATTTCTTTATTAATTTAGCTATACTTTAATAGTATTCTTTCGGTTCAAATCTGTTCAGTGTTCCAAATTATTTGTTATTAAATGTTACATTAAGATAATTGGTAATTTAAGTGTTGTTTCAATAAAATGCTTTTTAAATTTAAAAGAATCGTGGGATGTATCGAACCGTGGGTCAAAAATCGTGATACAAACCGAATCGTGAATTTGTGTATCGTTACAGCCCTAATATCTGGTCATCACAGCTACGTAGTTGTATAAACTACTTTTTAAATCCCAGATTAAAATTTTCGTTGGTTGACTGAAAGCATCCTGATTGGTCGACCAGAGACGTACATCTTTTTCATTTTTTCGATGTATCTGTTGATACTTCCATGTTGTAATACATTTTGTTTTTCAAGGTTATTTTGGTTCTAATTTCATAAGGCATAACATATATTTTCATCAAATGGTCATAAATAACAGGATAGATTTGTTTGCCTTTACTGTAAGTACACCGGTTATGTTGTTCAACACCCAAAAATCCATTATGAGCCAGGAAAAACCATGCATTCAAGAGCATGATGAAGAAACAAACACATGTTGTCATTAAAAACAAAAGTCCATTACCTAATTATCAGCAAGTTAATTTCATCATATGCAGCATGTTGTTTGGGGGCACTTGCACCACCATGTAGTGTTTATTGCTGTCACACAGTATTATAAAGTTATGTTGCACCTTTTGCCTCTTCCTGTGGTAAAAGGTGAATGTGGGTGGCTCACGGTTCATCCAGTGTGCACGCTGGTTTATTTTCTACTTTTGTATTCCATTCTGACATGGTGGCCTTCTGCAGCATGATGCAGATGGGAGGGATGATGCCCCACATGATGCAAGGGATGCCCGGCATGCCCCCAGGTAACCAGTTTAATCACTCCTTTTCAAGTGAGTACATTTAAATGCAATTCTTTTCTCTTTTCACTGTTGATCTAGATGCTACTGTCACAATTTCTGTTGGAGTAAAGTGGAGGCCATTTAAATGTTGTGTCCACCAGCGTGTGTGATCGAATTACATCTCAACCAAAAGTGACTCTGAACTAGGGATGGGCGATATGGCCTAAATCCATATTGCGTTATACATTGCAACCTATTGCGATAACGATATATATCACGATAAATAAATCATAATAGAACCATTTCAGAACAGGTTACATAGACTAAGGAAAGCCAAACTGCTAAATGTATAAAACAAAAGAAAGAAACATAGTATGTCGTTTTGAGAACATTTATTGTGCAAAACTGTAATCATAAAACATAATGTTGTAGCTGCAGAGACTTTAACAAAGAAAAAAATCATCTGTGTAATGACGTATACTTCTCTAATTAATTTAAAACTGGCGGTGTCTTGTTAATAAAGAAACGGATACTGTAAATTAGGGAAATACGTCCAGTATTAGGCATGGCTATTTTAAATAAAGAAAAATCTTCCAAGTGTGCACAGATACTTGATATTAAAACATAAAAGTGCAGTGAACGCATACAATTTTAAAATGAACATGAAATGAGCGCAATCACCACCTCCTCCGTTTCGCTTTCAGCCATATTTGCTTAGATGACAATGATGCGTTGAAGCCGGTTGCAGCTCATGGCTCTTTAAATTTCGCGGGTCGCGGATGATGCGTTGCAGCCGGTTGCAGCTCGTGGCTCTTTAAATTTCGCGGGTCGCGAATGATGCGTTGCAGCCGGTTGCATCTCGTGGCTCTTTACATTTTGCGGGTCTCGGACGATGCGTTGCAGCCGGTTGCAGCTCGTGGCTCTTTACATTTTGAGGGTCGCGGATGATGCAATGCAGCTGGTTGCAGCTCGTGGCTCTTTTTCAATTTCGCGGACGATGCGTTGCAGACGGTTGCAGCTCGTAGCTCTATCCATGACCCGCTCTTTATATTTCGCGGGTCATGATAGATCGCGTCAAACCTGCATTATCGCGATAGAGCAATATAACTAAAATCTCTATCATAGGCCATTTTTTATCGTTTATATCGTATATCGTTTATATCGCGCATTCCTACTCTGAACCTATGTTGTTTGTTCCAGGGATGCCACCCCACATGGCCCCTAGGCCTGGCATGCCCCTCATGGGTCAGCCGCCTGCAGCGGGTTCAGGCATGCCCAGCCGGCCTGCTGTTCCCCCAGCCCAGCCAGCCGTGACAAAGCCCCTCTTCCCTAGCGCAGCACAGGTAATTGTGTGATTGATCCGTGTCCAGATCTCAACTGGAAATCACGATGTTTAAACATATTCTGGCTACCATAGCTTCTCTTTTCTTAGCACTTTCAATGTAGAAAGAGTCTCTGGCTCAGTTTTGAAACTCCACCACTAGATGGCATAGGTTCACTTCCCCTCACAGTGTCTAGTTATCAATCTTGTTCTGCCATTCTACATGAAAAACCATGCTTACAACCAAGGCCAGGAGGCCTGACGGGGAAGGCGTGGCACATACTTTAGACTAAACTTTTAGAACAAGCAAAACCAGTACTATAAGCACCCTCCATAAGTATGTGCTCCACTAAATGGAAACTGAGCATGGACGCGCAGTGGTGCAGTAATATTACATAAAGTTAATGTTGTGAGTCTCTGTGAATGTTGCTGATCTTGGTTCTTGTTCCCCGTCAGGCCCAGCAGAGTGCGTCGGTGTCGGCCCCCTCCCACAGCGCACCCTCCACTGAGCCGCCAAAAGCAACATTCCCTGCATACACCCAACCCCCTACCTCCTCCTCGTCTGCTTCTTCCTCTAACCTTTCTAGTGGCGGTGGGGCTAAGCCCCCAGTCCCGGTGACCAGTAAGCCCGCCACACTGACCACAACGAGTGCGACCAGTAAGTTGATCCACCCTGATGAGGACGTCTCGCTGGTAAGTAGTCTGAGCTTTGCGCTATGACCTTTCACAGTAAGTAATTACTGATATGTTTGTACAAAAAGGCTTGCATTTAATAGACATCTCATTTGTAATTCATTCAATCATTTTTTTTTTTACCTCACTGTTGAATAGAGTATTTATAATATATTTTTTAAAGGTAGGGTAGGCAGCTTATTTAAGAAGCATTTTTTGTCATTATTTGTGAAAATTCTATGAACATCCAGACGGCTGTCAATAAATTAAAGGCAATGGCATCAAAACACACAAAAAAAGGAAAATCTGTGAGCTGTTGCAGGCCTGTAATAAGACCGTTCAATTAGTTAATTCAGCCCAAATGAAAAGATCGGATGGCTTACCTGCCCTTACACGAATGCACATGACCAGTGTCGTCCACAAGGCTAGGCCGATCTATTCACAATAAAAAAAATATATATATATTCAAGCCCAACTATTGCTAAACCTAGCGATCTAATCATGTCATTTGGGGGAGTGGGTTTGGAGGTATGCCTGACAGGGAGGGATGGACTTTGAGTGAACACAATTGACAATTTTGAATAATGTTTGTTTCCATTTTCTTTGCATTATGTCTTGCATTTTTTTGCATTAAAGAGGCCTTCTAGGTTCCCTCTCCCGCCTGATTGTCTCCTTTCTGTCTCCCCCCCATTGCCCCCTTCCCCCACTTCCCCCTACCAGGAGGAGCGTAAGGCTCAGTTACCCCGCTACCAGCGCCTGCTGACCAGGGTGGGACAGCCCCACGTGGTGGGTCAGCCCCACGTGGTGGGTCAGCCACATGTGGTGGGTCAGCCCGTGGCCGCAGCGGGCGGCATGATGCCTCCGCAGCAAGGTATGCCACCACAGCAGCCTGGCATGAGACACCCCATGCACGGTAAGAGATGACTCAAATGACTCCGCTTTGGGGGAATTGACTCAGAAGGTAGATTGAGCCTAAAGACTCTTGAATGAGCATAATAACCTTGTTTATGAACGTTGTACCTCCAGGTGCTGTAGGTATGATTTGAGTTATAAGGGAGCGAAAAGGGTATTGGGAAGTATTGCATTTCACTTCACACGACTGTGATTAACAGGCAAGATGAATTCCCCAAACCAGTCACGGAAGAACTGCCCTGTTTGATCAGAATTGAACCTGCAGTGGTCTAGAATCTAAATGGGCCAGCGCAGTCAATTGAAAATGGATACTCTGCCCATTTCATTCGACCTTGACTGATGGAAGGCTTTGCCTTTCTAACTCTTTAGACTTTAATAACTGCTCTTAAATCGTACCTGCAACACCTTTTTAAGTGATTACCTGGATGTACAGTTAATAATGATGTAAAGCAGGCCGTTTATTGTAAGTCTGAAGGCTGTAAATAAAAAAAATGTTTCCCTCCCCATATAGGTCAGTATGGGGCCCCTCCACAGGGCATGCCTGGCTACCTGCCTGGGGGGATGCCCCCTTACGGGCAGGCTCCTCCAATGGTGCCCCCCTACCAGGCCGGGCCCCCCATGGGGATGCGGCCCCCGGTCATGTCCCCCGCGGGCCGCTACTGAAGCACCTCACTAGGTTTGGAGGTTAGCACCTTTCTCTGATCCTTGTGCTTTTTTCCAAACCTAGCCGCAGGCAGTGAGCTGTAGGACCAGGGGCACTGAAGACAAACCGATAAAGCCTGAGTAACACACGGACGTTTAATGCAATACCTTTTAGCAGGGTGGGGGAAGGAACGGTCTGCCGGCTGTTTATACATGCGTTTCTCTGCCCCTGTGTTCCACTCAGGTTTGTAGAAGTGAAGCGTGTTTAAGTACAGAATCCTATTTTTGTTTGGAAGCTGCTGGAGTCACATGAGCGATCCCCTAAAAGAAAAGGCAAGTTTCTCTTGTAAACGTGTTTTTATTTTATTTTTCACTTTTACTTTCCTCTTTATGTTTTTGTTTTGGTAGAATCATTGATGCCCTCACAGCACTTCTGGTGCTGTTGGACTCGTGTCCCCAACCGCGGTTGGTGAGGGCGTCGGTGACAGACTTGACCAGTGTGTCCCCACGGTGCTCCTCAGCCTGGCAGCTGCTAGCTTTACTCTTGACCTGCTCAGGTGTCCCTAAAGCTACCCCCTGCCCAGCGAGGCTTGCTTGTGTCCATCCTCTGTAATGTTTTAACAATCTGTTGTAATAAAGCCCAACTTTGAAACAAACTAAAGAGAATGCTGGCGTGTCCTGTGGGAGAAGTCTTCATTCAGGTTGGTTCTGCAGTCGTTTTGATTTAGTTCTCTGTGGTGTAGGGACGGACCAAATGTAAATATTTCTCAAGTCGATTGAGAAATGATTTGCCAATGATTTACCATTCAATGATCCGCCATAAGTAAGACAGAATTTCCCTCCTAGCGCAATGTTCAATTTGTGTGTGGCATCAGTATGAGGTACAGTATTCACATGTAACAAAGAACCTACAAACCTACACCTTAATTGTGAACGTCCTCTGATTTGATCCTTATTTTTTTATTATACTTGGTGTGCATGGATGTACTGTTAACAGTAATGCAGTGTCTGTCCTAAATGATTCTGTCTTAATGAGCTTAATAAAGGTAATTTTGCTGCGTATGCCTACTTTTTTTACATGGCAATAAGTAATATAGGTCAGTGATATCAAAACTATTTTATTGAAGCAATGTTTTAAGTGCCTCCACGTATGGGTGGGTCATTTTATCATTTTTTTGGCACCAGTATTACTTGAATACAATGAATACTAGGTGCGACAATATTACAGAAATATTCTTGCATCTCAGTTTCCTTGATTCTGCACAAGGTCGTGACATGACCTTGTGGATGAGTAAACCGGTCGGTTATCAGATTTCTAAAGAAAAAATAAGTCATGAAATGATGGTCACGAGTTAACTGTTTTTGATTCAACGGTTACAAGTGGGTCATATTTAGATATATTTATAGAGGTATATAGATAGACTGGCAGCCAGACTTTCCCTTAAGGCGGACATCTTGACATGTCTCCTCTCTTCATGTAGGCCTACTATGTACTTTAGCTAAAAGCTTATGGAGCACGTGCTCTGCCACGCTGGCCTGACGACCTCAACCACAACCAAAACACTATCCGCAAGCCTTTGACGTATTACAGTGCGAGAGCACTAACACGTCCCCTGCTCTTCCCTATTTCATTGGTCAGAAAGCGCAATGTAAGGAAGCGTAATGCATTAGAGTGGTGATGTCACGCCCCTTCCGGTAGAGCCTATGAGATCGAAAAATATGAATGGGTTTCAATTGGAGAGTAATTATTTTCTGGTCCCAGTCTTTATATAACCGTATCAAACTTCTTCGTGATTTTTTTGTTTTCTTTGCATGAAAAATCATTTAAATCCACAATCCTACGTGTAATCAAGGGCATATAAAGGCTGGGACCAGAAAATAATTATTTGCTCTCCATTGAATCCCATTCTTATTTTTCGATCTCATAGGTGCCATGGGCTCTCCTGGAAGATGATTGACTTCGCCACTCTCGCTTCAGAAAATTAATTATGTTTTTCTGGATTAACAAGCTAATTAGCTCAGAATTCTGGGATTTTTTTAAAGTAAAAATAAATTCAGTTTTTATAAGTTTACGAGTTACCTCAAAATCCTAAGAAGATCTCATTCACTTAATAGCTCTATTTCAACAACAGCGTGTAGCTATCCGTGGCGCGACTGTTTTCTTCGTAGGAGGAATCCGGGAAAAGTCCAGCCTCAGGCACTAGGATTGGACAGGCAGCCTGTCCGTCAAACTTGCACGCTTTCTCCTAATCCTATCAGAGAAATGCGTTTGACTATCGAGTTTAATATAATTACAATAAAAAATAACCTTCCCTGCGGTCACTTGACAGATTCTAGCCTTTTATTGTTTGGATCAGGGATTTTAAAGGTCCCATGACATGCCACCACGTGTGTATGGAAGCAGATATATAGCAAAATTCAAATGGCAATGCAATTTGTAACTTGCAATTCAATAAGTCATTACATTATGCAATTGACCATTCATTATGCAATTTAACAATGTAATTTGTGAATACGTTATTCAAAGTGGATTTTAATATGCAAATTGACAATGAAATCCTCAATACAATTTGCAAAAGTTATAACAATAAAAATAGAATAACTGTCCAATTTTTTGAGTTCCTTTATTCAAATTGAAAAGCTATAGCGTCCCCGGGATTGTAATGCACTTCGCCACGCTCCGTGCGTTGCGAAATTCAAATTACATTTCAATCCGCAAGTCACTTCGTTTTACAAAAGATAATGCAAAACGCTTTGCAAAAGATTTTGCAAAACGTATCAGCCAATCGCGTCTGGGCGGGATCTACGTCACTTCCTCGCCAGACCAGCTGATCATCCACGACCTAGCACTTGGCACTTTCTTTCTATGCCTAGCATTGTGCCAGGTTTGAGGGTGTTGACGTATATAGTAATAAGGTGAAAATGGCGGAAAAGACAGTGGCGGAGCTGCTGCGGGAGGCCGCTGTGACCCTAGATGAGCAGCGGGATGCAGGGTCCGAAACAGCGACCAACATGCCTGCACCGGAGAAGGGCGCGCAAACTGCATGTGCCACTTTTCTGCTCGTATAGGCTACTTTACTGAAATAACTAGTCAGGGTCGTTATCTCCCTTGGACGATCTGTAGGTATGCTTTGTTGATCTGAATAAACGTTGTGTCTCGAGTGATACTGCATTGTCTCACATTGATTCTCGAGCTCGCTGCTTTGCTTAGAGACGATCCAGAGCAAGAGACTACACCTAAACTTTTCAAACTGGGGGGCGTCAGAGTTCTTCTGGGGGGGCGCGACCTGAGAAAAAAATAAACCCCAAAAAAAACCTGAAAGTCGATGATTCAAATCATCAGTCGTACTTCAACTGAAGAAGTAACATAACTAAATCAATTTTCAACCGTTTATCTTCGTGCAAACCATTTATCAAAATCTACACACTTGTATCTTCAATAATATCTGAACAGAATTTCGATATCATTTAAAATTTCTTTAGAATCAATTTTAGTTTCATACCGCTTCGTTTTCAGCTGTTTTCATTGAAGACGTCTGCCCATTCTGATACACCTACTTCTAGACATCGTAACTCATTCCTTTTTCAACCGTTTACCATCGTTCAAACCATTAAACAAATCTACACACTTGTATCTTCAATAGTATCTAAGGAATTTTGATAGCATTTATACTTTTTTCAGAATCAAAGTTTTAGTTTCAAACCGGCATCGTTTTCAGGTGACCTAATAATTTAGGTCACCATAGCAAAGCCGGTAAACAAACCCCGCCGAATAGTCGAATCTCTGGACTGAAAAGGCAGATCTGATTCGACTCAGAAAATTCAGAGTCGGGGACAGCCCTAGAAAATAATATTGCTGGCTAACTTTAGCAAAATGGATCGTTTTTTTACGACAGAGTATTAGGGCAACACGTGAAGAAAAAAAATATTTTTGCCGTGACGAGATTAAAATCGACACGTCGACTTTAAAGTCAACATGTCGACATTAAACTCGAAATGTCGAGAATATAGTTGAAACATCATATCGACTTTAATCTCGACGTGTCCATTTTCCGTTCCTCTGTCAGCACGCAGACGCTCTGGGCATCCTTCCAAGCGTGCGGCGGAGGACACCAAGTAGTCATCCGCTGTAGTAGTGCGGCATTGCATTGCCATCAGTGGTTGCATTGACGGTTTTAGTTGCTATATTGTTTGGATGGAGGCCTACACCACAAACAATGACCCCAGGGTTATTGCAGACTACTTCGTGTCATCAGTTTATGACCTATAAACGTTGTTATAATGATTGATAGTCATGTTTAACCATACTAAAGTGTCAAATAATGACGTACATGCATTTCTTATTCTTAGGCTTTAGATTTACTGGTTTGGAGTCTCTGGGTCTCTGGGTCACATGGCATGGAAGCTATTGAAAGAAATATGATAATTCCTGCATATTAATATTGTGGCGACTCCTACCCCCTGGGGAGTCTGGGTAATGGGGTATTCATAATGTTGTTTGGGGAAAAGGGGGTTTATTGTCTTTAGATAACTTGTTTATGTTATTAGGTTAAGTGGGGTTAACGGGTTTGGGGTTCTTTATTGTTTGTGTGTTAATTGTGATGTGTAGTGTGATCGGGACCATTAGTGAGAGTGTTGTGTGTGTTGGTCAGGTGTGCCGTGTTTTCTGTTGTGTGTTTGAATAAAGGCAGCTCTCGGGGTCGTGCGGTGTATTGAGGCACGAGAGTTGCGCCGCCATTCCAACCTGGGCTCCTGTCTCGTCCTTCCCGCGCTGCTCGCCACAATATTCATATAAAATAGAGGAAGCAACCTACCATAACAAGTGGTGTGTTTTATTCTGCGGGTTTAATAATACAATTAGATACTGGTTTGGAGTCACTGGGTCACATGAAATGGAAACTATTAAAAAAACTGCAAGTATTTTGTATTGATATATTTACGTGAAGTAATTTATTGTCGGTCCCTAAATCAGTTTCCAGCGATTCCCCGCCAGGCTCTGCGAGGTGCGCTAACCGTTCTCCTGCTGCTATTGCAGGGCAAATCTCCGTGAAGTCGCGGCTGGAACTGGACTGAATATCCGTCGAATATCCAACCTAAAACTAACTTCACCGCGGTAGATCGGAACGGGCTTTCCGTCTGAACGACCCCAAAGTCTGATGTGCGCCAAGTCGACAAACTAATAACAATGCCATAACTACCGGTATTACTTGAGTAGGTAGCCAAGTATCTCCCAACATTTCAAAAACGTAAACCAAAATTAAACTGGATTAAAATTAACAGGCGGGACATATTTGCTATGATGAAGTAGAGCTCTTATGAGAATGAGAGCTTCTCTTGGGATTTTGAGGTAGGCCTAGCCTATCTCGTGATTTAAAAAATAGCAGAATTTATTTTCTGAAGTGATTGCATTAGGCTACGCTTCTGTACATGGCACTGTCTGATCAATGAAATAGCTTAGGGCAGGGGGCGTGTTAAGCTCACACGAGCTTTATTAAAGCGTGCGTGCGACTTACTAAAGTGCGCGTGCGATTTACTTAAAGCGCGCGTGCGACTTACTGAAACGCGCCTGCGGTTTAGTTCAACGCATAAAAAAATACTACCATATCACCTCCTAGGCTCCGTACAAACGTGAAGGGGCTCCTCAGAGTCAGGGTTTTCAAGCAGATGCGATCTGCTTGCTTCCTCCCTAGGTTTGAGGGCTGGGCTTCAGTGCGGATCTCATCTTTCACCTCCATACTTCTATCCATTTGTCATGGTGCTCGATGCAGCACCCACTCTAGGCTAGGGTCAAGCACGGAAGTCTAGGTGGACCAGGATTCACGTATTCATTGTAAAATGGGGATTCCTCATCTCTATGTTTTATGGATGGTGATTATCAGTGGAAATGGTAAGTGTAGCCTATCTAGTATTTTAATTTTAGAACATAATTCCGTTAATATAGGCTAACAACTCAAAACATGTTTTTTTCAAACGAAAACGTTTTTGCGCCATTTTTTTACGACCGATTTAACTAATTCAAATTTTGCAAATCACTCAGTATAAATAAAAGTCCGAAACTAGTCATACGCGACCTTTCCAGACCCCTTTAGGCTGAACCTCTGAATAAAATCCCATTATTTCTCTTCGACCATCTAGTGCGCGCTGGCGTCGAGCTCCTTCAGAGGCACGTGGGGGAGTCAGCGGTCCTCCGATGCTCAGGCCCACCAGGTACAGAAGACACCTCGGTGTACGGCGTCCGCCTGAAGCGGTGCTGGCTGCGCGAGGAACTAGTGCTGTTCATGCACAAGGACAGTGTCAAGCCGTACGTGCCGACCCATCTCGACGACAAGCGATTCAACGTCGGCGGTGACCCCAGCGGCCGGCAGGTGAACGTGACCATCTCGGACCTGAGGCCCGGCGATACCGACCGCTACTGCTGCGAGTTCGTAATCGAAGCAACGCCAGATGATAGGATCATTCCTGGGGAGGTCGAATTCTTCATCTACGTTGGTAATGGTGAGATGAGTTTGATTTATTTACATTATTTAATTTGTCTATAGGCCTACTATTTATTATTATTCGTATTTGGCTCTAGTTATTATTGTTAGGATAGTAGGCCTAACTTATAGATGAATTGACGGGGATCTACCAACTTCTTGTTATGAATTGGGTCTCCTTACTGTCTCCAGTTGAACAGTTTCTCATGTGAGGAAAGAGTCAAGACGAATCCGAAACCTAGAACACACAAAAAATCATACTCAGTCTGGCTCGATAAGTCACGTCACCATAAGATAAGAAAACCCAGCTTTCGAGCCAAAGCACTATTATGCACAATATATTTATAACATAGTTTGAGAAAAGCAGATAGGCCTTCACATAGGCCTTTTCCAATCATTTCAGTTAATTAGGTAAAAGCGTTGTCGATACGGCATTTGAAACATCTCAGGTTAATTCAGCCAACCTATTAATAGTTTTGAATTTAATTCAGATTACACATGGCATTTTTCAGAGAGACAAAATAAGTGTTGCCAATCAAGTGGTTATTTTGCATTAAGAGGCTATTTTTATGTTTAGTTCTTATGAAAAATACGTGAGAAAAGGCTTTCAACACTGATGGCACGCAACAATTGTCCTTATTTGAACAACTCCATCGCACAACACATTGCGTTCTCCGTCCGCACATCCTGCCATGACTTCCGCTTCCTCTTCCACCCCCCCCCCCCCCCTCAAAGACGACCCCCGCTCGCTGGACGTAGTGCACATGGAGACGTCCGCGGGGGGCTCGGTCGTGCTCCCATGCACGCGCCCTCTAGGTGAGGGTCGGCAGGCGGCGGTGGAGGGGTACAGCCTCAATCGTCAGAGGAGCTCAGGCCCCGTGGAGCTGCTCCACCATTCCAGGGACCAGCGGCTCCCCTCCCCCAGCTCCATGCTCCCCTCCTCCCGGTCCTCCTCCCCCTTCCCCGCCGATCGGCTAGTGTTCGCGACGACGCCCACCATGGGGGGCATGGTGTTCAACATCACACTGCTCAATCTGCAGCCCCAGGAGAGCGGCTTCTACAGCTGCAGCCTGCTGCTGGCCAGCAGGCCTCTGGCCGGCCACAGCCTGCGCTCGCCCGTCGTCTATGTTTCCGTGCAAGGTGGGCGACCATCCGGGTCCATCTCTAAAAACCCTATCGCTCCCCCCCCCCCGGTTCAGTTGAATAACAACGGTTGTATTGGTTGGAGGTTTCAGTCAAGAGTCATCTCTTTACTACCATACCTCAACGTCTGCTCTCCCATAGGCACGTCTGTTTTACGTGTTCTCAACCAACCACTCGTTTCTCTTAAGGGGGAACTAAGTCTGCCGGGCCTTTCACTTCCCCCATCATTCAGCTTCAAGCTATTTTCTTGAGTGCTGTTTTGGTTCTGCCATATCTCATATTAAAATTATTCATGTATCAATGGTTTCTATTACTGTCTTGTATTATGCTGTATTATGTATTGTTGAATATATTTTATAATCTTATATCAGAAATTCAACACCTGTCTGCAGGCGGTCAGTGTAACTGCTCCAGCTACAGCACTCTGCTCTATGCTCTGTTTGCCGGCGTAGCTGTGTTGTTGCTGCTCCTGATGCTGCTCATATATTGGGTGAGATCACGTACATTGCATATGTACATTGCACTATGCATTTAAATCACTAAACAGCAACACGTTCTCTATTATTATTTTTGTGTTCAGCTGAATAAATATGTTGTTTCTATATGTCAGTTGTTTTTTTTCTGGCTGTTATCAGTTTCACAAGTTACTCTCTGTTTTTCGTCGTTTGTGACTTTTCTCTCCATGTCATTGTTGTTCTTCATGCAGGCTAGAGGAAGGATCCGGGTCAAACCACAAGCGCAGGTCCCCATCTACGAGGAGATGGTCGGGGTGCGGTCGCCCAAACCGAAACTTGGCCCCTGTGGTATAGGCACCTTCCATCTGGAGGAAGCGGATGTTTCTGATTACAGCAACTCCCTTGTTGCCAAACCCCGTACTGAGAACCACTATGAGAGCCCCAGCCTTGCAAGAATCATTCAGGGCTAAGGCAGGGCTCAGGGCCATGCTTACACTCTGTGACATCGTCACACCAATACCTCAACACACAGTTGGTGAGGTTAATCCTGGAACACCAAGCAATACTTTGGATAGAACTCTCTTAGCTAAAATTGAGTTGAGTTGAGTTCTGATGTTTTTATAGGGCAATGCTTGAAATGTTATATGCAAGTTCTCATTTTTATATCTCTTTTTGGAGATTCTATTTGTAATATATAGCCTGTCTTATGTGAGTTCTTTGCTGCTGCATATTAACCACCCATATATTTTTCGCATATTGTGGCTTAAAGCTATTGCAGGCTATTTGCTTATTTTTCTTTTCATGTTTGTTTGAATTGTCTTAATATCCCGACAGAAATCAATAAATCGAATGCTTTGACAAAAAAAATAAAAAAATGTTAAGCACCTATTGGATACTTTCAACATTTTGAAAATATTGTGACCCTTTGTGTAACTAGACTGCAGCCTGTAAAACACATAGCCGGTGGTCTGCATTTGGTTTGTATTTCCATAGTGGTCATCAAATTCACTGTATGCAACGCCTTTTGTATGAAAGTCTCACAAATCAGGTTTTTTGGTTTGGTTTAGAGAAAAGACTAGCATTAAAAATGCAATGTGTAACATTTCAGCTCGATTATTGCTGATCTTATCAATAGTATTTGTTATCAATACAATAGTATGCTGGTCATCCCGTAACTCGGTCAATAATCTTTCTATTGCCACTTTCAAAAAAGGAAAAATTTTAATTGGCTATAACAGATCCATATAATGTCAGACGTGAAATTTGGTAGACCTTTCTTATTGCTTTGTAAGAGGTCTGATAAGATTTGGTCGATTTTGTAGGTTTTAACACTTGCACAAATACACTTTTAACCTGATTTGGATTTTTGGTAGGGATATCTGTGGTTATTTTGCATTCATTGTCCCTAATTTGCAGGATAACATATTGAAAGTAATGCTAATAAAACTACAAAAAAGGGACAGGACACTTGGAAACAGCCAAGAAAAATTGCAATTTATTAATATAGTCGAAAGAAGCTTTTGTAATTCATGAAACATTTTTTTCCTGGTGCATGTTCTTAACAATCACATTCTAGGAGGAGGAAAAAAACAACATTAAAAGCCACAACCTTGTATCTCAGTTACGTACATTTTTTCTTTTCTCTATTTTACTTTTCTTTTGAAAGAAAAGAGGAAGGCAAAGGCAACGTACCCAGACCTCCCCACCCAACCGTTCAGATAAACAGAAAAGAAAAAAAGACCTTAAGTCATGGGCTTTTGCTTCCTTTTCTCAGTAAAAGCCACAGTGCTTCAGCAGATCAATAAGCGCTCATTGGTTAAGGACAACACAGCAAATCCATCCAAATGTATGACATTATTTAAGGACATGTAGAAGAATGAGTAGGGGGACGGGAGGCCGGACATCAGAGTGAGAAGAAAAGGAAAACAAGTCAAATGCGACCCTACATTAAACTCTGACCCCTATGGTGTCAGAGTGGACAGGTGGCCACAGGTCTACAATATAGGCTTCCGTTCTCTCCCGCCCCCTTTGTGCATAGATCATGAACATTACAAAAACTAAACAAACCATAGCCATCGTCCTCCATAATATAACCGTTCTCTGAACTCAACCTGTTACGTTAAGGAAATCTCTCAAGTCGCTAAATAACTGCCATAGGAATAAACGCCAACAAGGCAGGAGATGATTTTGAGACGAAAAGGAAAATCATGAATCAAAATGCTCCTGAATGAAATAAAGGAACTTTACAAATGCAAAGAAAACAAAAACAATGGTACAATATTAATTTGCATGTTATCAATGCCTTTTTGACAATTCAAACCATGGATACTTTGTTGTAAATGTAAAGCAATTTCTACATATATTTCACATGTAAAGCACAACACTTTTAAAAAGTTGATTCTCAGTCCTTTTTTTTGGTAAATATGTCACTTGCTACAAGTTTTTCCTTTTAGTCACTTAAAGAAACAATGCTATTTTTGTATTTCTATATCTGGTAAATTCTTAAAAGCCTTCAGTGCTTGGAACTTGTATTCTCTCTGTTGCAGTTTTCACATGAAACATTAAACTTGGAAACGACAGCGGGAGTCTGTTTTAATGGATCCCGGGCCTACCTGAGTCAAGATCCACATTGTGAGTGTGCAAGATAGTGAGCAAATTTGCGTCGTGTATAGAACATAAAAAGTTACAAATCAATACACACAGATCGTTGGCGGACAGTAAGAGAGGAAACTAAAAGGTACGACACAACACTGATCATTCCCAGAGTTCTGAAAGCATAAATCTTCCCTTTGCAAGTTTGTAACTTCATATTCATAAGATGGAAGATGGAATTTGACATTTTCGTTTAACATTCCTGTAATGAATTCCTATTTTGCTGAACCTCAGACCAATGAAATGCTTGTAAACGGCCAGTGACTTTTGCAAAGTATGAGCGGCAAAGAGGCACCTCTGAAATGAGTCAAACTCATTTCCCACTGCATCTCTTTCCATTAACAGAAGTATTACTAGTCCTTCTACAGCTAGCTATGGCCACAGTTTTTTTTTTCTTTTTTTTTTTATCCTTTGAACAAAATGGTGCAATACTCAATGATAATCCTTGTTTTGGATTATTTCACAATAAAAGCCACTATAAGGTAGATAAAAACTTTTTACAGAGAAAATGAAACCCAAATAAAAGAAAATAATCCATTACATCCTTGAGTAAACTTTTACACATGAATTGTCACAGTCTCCCCTCGTAACCAAGTGTGGTTTTCACCTACAATGAACTGATTGAGGGGATAAAGACACTCAGTGCGACTTTAGAAGATAACAATGTCCATCAGAATCATAGGTCAGAATATAGTTCTCCACAAGCAACACAAATAAAAACAGAGAATCAAAACTCATTGAGTGTCACATAACAGCAGGCTATTAGCCTTGAATACACAAACACACTTGCTTGCACTCACATTCATACAGACGTCGTAATTTCAAGCAACCAAGACTATGTTTAGTTGTTTTTTTTACATTTTGTTGAACTTAATGCAAGATTTGAGACCGGCGTCCTCTAAGAGCCCAGATTTGTACTACTAATAAAAAAAGTAAAGAGAAACAAACTAAATACTTCACATTACTGTACTGGTGCGCCTTCATTCAAGTATTTGTGATCAATATGTTGTTTCTCATTTTGTCGTTGTTGATATGTTTGTGATTTTGTTCTCCTGTGTTAAGTACGTATTCAACCAGTTGATATCAGGCCGAACATTCAGACTGGTGAAATAAACTACCAAATTCACATACAGTACCAGGACTTCTGGAGGAGATGGGCGGGTAAGACACAGTGCCCTCGCCCCCCAAACCCTTCCCTCAAATCACTTATTTGCAGGGGGAAATACATATTGCTTAAGATGCCTTCAAATCAAGACAAAATACAACAGACCAACCAAAAACAAAACACGTTCGACAAGGATGAGATCCAAGGTGCCTGAAGATGTGCTCCACACACACACACACACACACACACACACACACACACACACACACACACACACACACACACACACACACACACACACACACACACACACACACACACACACACACACACACACACAGTAGTGTCCCAGCGGGCTGCACCCTATAGCGCGCAGCCTCTGCTGAGTACAAACAGCAGAGGTGGAGAGAGGAGAGCCTCTGGGTGCTGGTGTAGAGTGGGTGGTAGGGAGGGCGGGCGTGGTACCGACAACCCGCCCCCTCCTCCGTCCCTCATCATTGTCCGCCACTCCCGTGGCACCGCTGCGAGGGGCTCCTCTGCTGTCGGGGGTCGGGGGGGGGGGGTTGGTCTGGCTGAGCGCGGATCAAGGCAGTAACAGAAACAGGCAATAGTGATTTTTGCTAGTGTGCTGCGGGAACGCCAGTCCCCAAGGTAGCCTTTTCCACGATTTCCTGTTGTCGTTTTTTTTTTGTCTTTGATTGAATTAGTTTCTTCCTCCATTTGTTTTAAGACTTTGTACCATTTGACTTGTGCCCCCCTTGTCCCCCCCCCCCCCCCCCACGGCCTGCTGTAAGCAGGGTGAGCTGGGGTGGGGGGGAAATATAGAGTTCAGAGGTTCAGGACACAAACACAGATCATCAGAATTAACAGCAGCCACTAAGAAACAAAAGGCTTTCCGCCCTCCCACTTCCTGTTAGATGGAGCGAGTGCAGTTGGACCACAATGACGTTTGTAACGCATAGCGTTTTTTGTTTCTTTTCGTTTAGGTAACTTTTTTTTTTGCAAAAATGTTTTGTCATTTAAATTTTTTGTTCAAACTTCATCAAAACGATGTTAAAATGTGATTTCATTTTTGGTTTTAAAAAAAATAGGTACCAGGGATTACCCCTCCTCAACTGTGCACCTTAGCATTCTAGACCACCCCTCCCCCCACCCCACCTCACAAGAACAAGCCCCCCACACCCAGTAAGAACCAGAAGAGCATAACCCTCCACACTGGGTCTCAGTGGTGGGGCCTGCCCCTCCTGGCTGGGCCTCCACTACAAGGTGCCAGGTGCCCTCTGAACACACAGCACATTTGTATTGGCACATTTATATGTTTGGGGGGGGGGGGGGGTCACTTGCATGTAGGACCCCCCCAACACCACCCCTTTCCAGTCAAACGAACCGGTGAAATTGCAAGCCTCTTGGGTCGAGACAGATTAGTGGACCCTCCACCCCTTCCACTGTGACTGATTAGGATAGTCTTCCAGACGAGAGGCTAGGTCCTCTTCCTAGTTTTTTCACGCAGGGATCCGCCGTTTCAACGGCTCTCACAGTACCACCGCGTCGTGGAGGGGGTGGGGTGGGCGCGGTGCCGCCTGGGATTTAGCTTCATCAACTCTTCTTACCCTGAGATCAAGATGATGGAGAAGGTGACGTCAGCGCTGACGCAACAAAAAGGCCTTCCTCCCAGCCGATCGGTTTGGAATATCGGCGCACGGGGGGGGGGCCCGAATTTGACCGTGACAGTCGCCATTATTATTTTTTTTCAGCGTTGTGCGAAAAAAAGGGGGAGAGGGGAGGAGGGCGGGGGGGGGTCAGGGGTGTGGTCTAACCGTGGGCGGAGTCAGAGTGCAGTACTGATGATAGTCAGCGTGAGTAGATCGTTACATTGGGCTTCCTCTAGGACTCTAGTGTTTTGCATAGAAACAGAGCGAGGAGCCGTGATTCCCGTGGTTATAAAGGAGGGACTACAGGATTGATCAGTTTGTTGGGAGGTGGTGAGGAGAGGGTTTGTAAAGCGTAGCAGCTAAGTGGAGTGCAGCGGGGCTAAGAGGGGGGGGGGGTCAGCCTGGGAACAGGAGGAGCAGCGTTGAAGCAACAGACCCTCCAGCCCCCTTGAGACAGCTCATTATTAGTCCTTTTTTGTTTTCAATTGTTTTTTCTTCTTTTTTTTTTTCTTCTTTTTTTGCACATCTCAAAGACACTGCTTGGAGGTACAACAGAATACTGTCCAACACAAAGCATGATCAGTTTGTAAAAACCAAAGTGTAGACAATCAACAACGGTCTGTAGTGACCCTCGTTTTGCATTCAGTTACACAGGATGATCGCACAGAGGCCCCTCCCACACAGTGTTCTGCACCAGCAGCCTCCGGACCACCACTGCATGGAGACACGTACGCACATGAGGACATGAACACATCAGCGATAAAAAGGATAGTCTGAAAAAAAGAAGACAAAAAACATACAAAAGATAACCCATTGGCAAATAACCCATAAACATTACGGTTCCATCTTCAAGCTAAAGTGATCATTGTGTCAAAGAACTGGGGGAGGGAGCTGGGGAGGAGGAGCTTAGGGGGGTGAGGGGAGGAGCTAGGGGAAGGGAGGGTCAAGCAGGACCCAAAGTGCCTTGTGAGGCGCCAGGCCCCAAAAAACGTTGGGCTGGCCTCGCAGCAGCCATTTCCCGCCAGGCTGAAGTTGTGTTGGTGGTCTTGGGGGGGGGGGGTTCTGACAGGAAGTGCTGTGCTGGGGTCGCCCTTCTGACAGGACAAACTGAGCGGGGGCACCGCATCGAGAGGCACTCTGTGGACCCGCCCCCGTAGCCCCCCCCCCCCACACCTCTCCCCTCGAACTGGGCGACGGGGGGAGGGGGGGGCGGGGCCGGAGACCAGAAACGTTGCAGCTCTTCTGAGCAGAACCAGGCTCCACGTCCGGAGTAACAGTGATCTTCACTTTGATATTGTTGCGTGACCAATCCAAAAGGAAAACTCCCAAAAGAAGGGAAATCAAACACTGCGGTCAAACATTGTTCAGTTTCGTTTTGATTCCCTTCGTCTTGGATGCTCGTCCAGGAGTACGTACAGTACATAGGAGAAGCATATTTCACCTTTCTTCTTTTTGTTACATTTGTGTATTTTTTTTTGCTGCTCCTTTTGATTTATTGGATTGCAGTTGAATCGACTTTGCTCTTCATAAGTGAACCCTTTGAATTTATAAAAGTTTTTTTTTGTACAGTACCAAATGCACGGAACACTCGTCGGTCTACTGCATTGTGAGAACCCATCTTATTTGGTATTGTGCCTGATACCCGGAACCAGCCGTCCCGACCGGGAGGGGGGGGGGGGGGGGGGGGGTCAGCCTGTGTGGGGTCATGTCCGCGGGGCACTCACACTTTGAGGAGGAAAGTTGTGCGTTGCGATGTACGAGCCACTCAAGGCTCTCCAGTCCAGTTCATATACCAATGCACAACACTGGCTTCTTCCTCTTTGCAAAGTCTGTCCAACAAGAGAGGAGGGGGGGGGGGTTCAGGGTTCCGTGTTCAGCCCGGTAGGCTGGGTGTCTGGTTTCGCTAGATCCAAAACCCCCCCCCATGGTTTCAAAAAGGTAAAAAAAAAAATAGTGATCCAATGGTTAAGTGCTCGTCATTGGTGGACTTTGTAACGCAAGGAAGAGGAGTCTGTGGTGTGTGTAAATATTGCACAATGTCATAATCGTCACAACAAGATGAAGTGATGTGGGGACCTGTCTGGTCCCCAGGGGGCAGATCACAGAGTTGATGAGGCACCCATCGGCGCCCACGTTCGTCCGAGCAGTACAGGATACTGTCAGACGTTGATTAGTTGCCACCCGACGAACAAGCGTGTGTGTGTGTGTGTGTACTACACACACACAAACGTACAAACACACGCACATGAAAAGAAAAAACACTCAAGCTAGGTCTGCGAATAATCTTCTTTCAGCGTATTAAGTTGCAATAGATATTGGGCAAAAAAAAACAACGGACTTTTGCCGATACAGGTTGGCAAACGAAACAACAACAGATTCGAACCCAGAAACAAACAGCAGTGTCAATCCCTTTGAGACCACTAATCAAACTGGCAGGGCCAGCCAATAGGACCAGTCTTTTTTTTTTTCTTCTTCTTCTTCGGTCGCCCCAGTAACATGGTTGGTCACCAATCGTGTCCCACGCCACCTGCTGGCTCAGAGTTGGAACTGTGCAAGTATTCAGCTACTTCTTCAGCTTCAGAGACAAACGGAAACGAGGTGGGCCTTGGGAAGGAACCTGGGCCCGGAGAGCACTTAAGGCTTAATATTTAGTGCTTAGAAACAAACATGAACGAGTACAAAGGTCTGTGTTGTCTTTTTTTCTTTGTTGTTTTTTTCTTTTCTTTTTTTTTTTTATCAACCGAGTCGTCATTGGCCACGAAGAACCAGCAGCGCACGGCCGCTCTTCAGTCTTCAGTTTGGGAGCGGTTGGTTTTTTATGCTTCTTGTTGTTTTGAGGGAGAAGGAACGTTTTGAAATGGCAGCTTTGATTGCTTTTTAAAAAACACCTCACATCGAGTGTCACGTATTATCCATGGGTGAACTGAGATTCAAAACAAAACACTTAAAGGATCTCTTTGTGTGGTTCGGAACGTAAGTCACATTTGTTCGTTTTCTTCCCTCCATGGAACAAATAGTACAAAAAAGAACAGAGTAAAGAAAAGGCTCAAAAGGAGGAGCAGAGTGGAGGTGAATCAGAGGAGCTGGAAGTCTGCAGTCTCGAACGGTTGGTGAAGACCCCAGGCTTCTGATCCACCAATCGCAGGCCAGAACAGCTTACATTGATACTGATTATCGCCACATGATTTGCTTGGGTTTCTCTCCTGGCCATGATGAAACTGTACTGTCCGTTTATGTTTTTTTTTTCTCCCATATCCTTCTCCTCCACTGGGGGCCCCAGCCCCAGAGTCCCGGTGTGGGGGGGTGTGGGGGGGGTTAGGGTTAGTGGAGCCGTCCTACATGGACTCTCCGCTCAGCAGGTCTCCAGGCAGCAGAGTGTGAATAGGGGAGGGGCTTCCCATTCCGCGGGTATCGTCTCCGCCCCCGGGGGGTCCCCATAGGCTGGAGTACTGGGGGGCGCCCCCCCCCCATAGCAGCTCCCCTCCGCCCGACTTGGCCCCGCCCCCGCCGGAGCTGCTGCCCCACTGGCTCATGGGATGGGCCTGCGTGGCCCCGCCCATCCGGGTCTGATTTGTTCCCGGGTTGGCCTGCCAGCTAGTGGTGGTCGCCCCTAGCGACTGGCCTTGTGCAAAGAAGCGGTTCACCTCCTCCTCGCCGGCAAACTCAGCCAGAATGGTGGTGTTCCCCAGGACACACCTACAGAGGAGGACAGAGCCCGCCTTTAGCTCAAGACATTGAAGACAGCTTGTATACTTACTATAGTACTGTACATACTATAGCATTTATAGTACTACATACTATAGTGTATAAGCACCATTATGTACTACATACTATAGTGTATAAGCACCAATAGGTACTACATACTATAGTGTATAAGCACCATTAGGTACTACAAACTATAGTGTATAAGCACCATTAGGTACTACATGCTATAGTGTATAAGCACCATTAGGTACTACATGCTATAGTGTATAAGCACCATTAGGTACTACATGCTATAGTGTATAAGCAGTCACCATGAGGCCCCACATACTAAATAGTATGCGGTGCCTTTGGTGCCAGCAGGGGGGCTTACATGTGCAGGGACTTCTGGGCCTTGGCGGCTTCGTCCTTGGAGCTGTAGCGCACCACGGCGTTGCCCTGGGTCAGGTTGAGGTGGAATGTGATCAGGGGGCCGTGCTGCATGCATAGGGTCCTCAGGGTTGAGCCATCAATCTAACGCACACAAACACACACACACAGGCACACAAACACGCACACAAAGTGGCGTTGTGAATAAGTGACATTCAAAGAGGGGTGGGAGACAAGCCGATGACTTCTACGGGAAGGTGAGTTTCAGAATGACACTGACACTACTGTCCATCAGTGAGGGTAACACTCTGTGTTGTAACGTTTACAGGTGAAGCGTGCGCTTTGGGCCCGGCGGGGGGGTCCCCTACCTGGGGGGTGAGGTTCCTCAGCACCAGCCAGCTGCTGGTCCTGTGAGGGCTGTCGGTGCTCCAGGTGGCGCCTTCTGACAGATGAACACAGCACAGGGACGTTAGCGCTAGCTGCTTGTTTCGTTAGCTTAATAGGTACATCTCTGCAAAGTGTGTCCGAGGAATAACAAACATTGTGGTCACCAATCAGTTTTTTTTTAAAGATTAGATGAGATAAAGATTGGTTGGTTAAGTTGGTTAAACGCTTCGTTTTTCCTGAGCAAATCCTCTCAGGGGAGATTTGAATGAAGGAATGCAGGCTGTACACTGAATTACATCATGCTATTGAGTTTGAGCGATTGGCGGCTCATCGGATCTATCAAATAAATTGAAATAACACGTGTTTATTGTTAGCATTTCGTGACTGACGATGTACTTTGGATGATTATTTCGATTTAAACTTCTAAAGCCAGCAAACGATTTGGTCCCCAAAAGACAACATAGTAAATTAGAAAATTATATTAAGCATTTCAAAGGGCTCTTATAATAGACAATGTATTTTCAAGACCATATTTTGCCGCTTTCTATTTGACTAGACATCTGGAAATGAATCGTAAGGAATATCCCTAATTAAGACCTGGTCAATAAATTGATGAACTACATATTTGTAGGGTGTATTATTATTTAAGTGCCTACTATTTCAGAGTTATGTAGATGTGTAAATTAAGTCAAAAATGGTTTCCAACACGAAAATAACCAGATCCTGTTCAAATGTACTTGCTTTTAATGCCCAGTAGTACGGAAGAGGCTGAGGGCTACATGTGATTATTTTTTTGGAGTTCTGACTTTAATCTCTGAATTGTGACTTTAAACTAAGAAAAAAATAAATACATTAGAATGTGGCCCTAATCCTTGGTTTGATCGCATTTCGGGAGTTGTACCCGAGTTCTTTGAGTGAAGAGTTATTTAAGGGTCCAGGGTATCTCTGCACTACTAGTTATTTATATCGGTGCCTTTTGCTGTACGCTGTAAACTTAGCTGAACCGGGCTTCCAGCCCCCTTAGTTATAACTGCATGTAGGCGGAGTCAAATTAGTGATTTCTGTTTCAGAAAGTATGAAGTGCCTTCCTACTTTTACTCTCATCGGGTGATGGTTGCAAGATAAATGTGCATTTTGTCTCTACATTCTCCCAGGTGTAATCAATGTTACAGCCCAAGGTTATGCATCCGGCACTTATATTTGTTTAGCAATAATTGGTGTATTTTGGAATAGTGAGTATTATATGAGATAAATAACCACATTTTTTTTTATAAAATAACCAATTTATCAAAAATCATTAGCGCATGGCACTTTACTTCTTTTCATAGTATGGCTCGCTTATCTTTCTCTATTAAATTGTCATAAGACATGTTAGAAGTTTAATATTATTGGCATCAAACTTCCGGGTATCTGGGTTCGAACCTCGCAAATTAGCTAGTAGTCTGGCTAACAAGTTAGTCTGCAGAGTTCAAACCATTTATTTGAGCTTATATGGTATTGTAACTTCCGTCTGTATTTCTGCAGCTTGATTCACGTCTGCAACACAATATGTGTGTTGCTCGTTTGTGTAGAAATCTTTACTTTGATTACGGTAGATTGGTACGAGCAGTAGCGTGTCTCTTGACTTCTGGTTGAGGTGTGAAACCACAGGATGCTAGTACAGATACAAGAGGAAGTGGTCCTCAATGTCTGTGAGAGAGTCTGGTTAGCTGAGCTTCAGCTCACCAAAGTCCCCGCCTAACGTGTTTGTCGTTTACAAATTGGCAACGCACAAAGAATGTAAACAATTTTGCAGGGTACCTCTTCAAATGTCTTTGTGTATTAAATTGCCCTTGAGCGAGACATTTTAAAACTATATTGCTCCCGAAAAATGGAGCAAGCTGGATAAACCAACCAGCGCTATCAATAGACCAACTGTGCTGTTAATAAATATTCGCTTACAATTCACTTTTGGAAAGTAGGTTCACTGAACCTTGAAAACCAAAAAAAACGTTTTCTTCCAAACACAAAAGAGTTGTTGCACTTTGACACATCACCTGTGCAGGCTCACACTTCCTGTACAAGGATAACACATATAAACAGAGAGTAGGCCAGATGTCAGGTTGACGGTTTCATTCTGAGTTTCTAAGAAGCAGCATGCCAACAGCCCCACGTAATGGAGCCTACGGGCCCTGCCCTTTATAACCGGTGTGGGGGGGCCGACGACGACTCAAGGGGGACCCACCAGAGGTGTAGGAGCTGCTCCAGCCCTGAGCCAGGCCCAGGGAGTTGCTCCCCCAGGCGCTGGAGGGCGCCGGTTTGCTGTTGGTGAGGCCGGGCGGGGGGCGGGAGGGGGCCACGCTGCTACGGGGCCCCTGGGGCACCTTCCACAGCTCGTGGGACAGGGACGCCTGGCTGTGGGTGATGGGCCCCGGGGACCAGGCCGACTTCATGTCGGACATTTTGCCTAGGTGGGGCGAGAGGAGGGGGAGGGCGTGAGCTTTACTCATGCAGGTTGTTTCAGAACTCACTGGATAGAGGTTTAGACCACAACTAGTGTTGGTATCACTGACGTAGAAATAAAAAGACGGTAAAACCTTCCTCTGCGGATGAGATAAGATCAATTATCTGGGTCATAATAACACACTTGTCTTACTTCCGCGGGCTCTACCAAAGTCTACCATCTTATTTCATACACAGCTTAGCCCGAATACTGGGCTTTGATGATTAGGTACCGTTGGAATATTCCTGTTATCGGCAAGATGAAATCAAGTCAAGGTGATCTGGATATTAATAATATATAACAGGGTGAGGTGTACCTCCATTGCGGTCCCGCAGCAGGTATCTGTTGACGTCATGGATGTTGGTGTTGATGGTGGGGCCACTGGGCACGCTGCCAGGGGTCATGTTGGGGTCGTTCTCAGGGTCAATGTTCTGCAGGCCCTTCCAGGGGACACCCGGGCAGAACTCTGGAGGGGGCACAGACATCAGGGATAGGAACATATGGTTATTGGTGTGGCCTGCAAAAAATCGTTTCAAATCGATTATATTAGTTTAGAGATCGTTTCACCCAAAAATCGAAATCGCGGTCTACTTCGATTAATTGCACAGCCCTACTTTAGAGCAGAGGTGTCATCATAGGTTGCATGGTTAATGTCAATGTTAATTAAAAGTTGTTGAAAGTATAATATAAGTAAGGGATAATCACCGAGAGGCAGGGCATATCAAACTGTTTATTGCCCTGGCTTGAGGTGATTATCCCGTCTTTCTACTTCTTGCTTGCCAATATAATAAAACAATTCAAATACTTTAATAATTATGCTTTTTCTTATTCGTATTGCATGCTTATTAAATGCAGAGTAAATGTATACTCTGTTAATCTCCCTCAAAAGTAGTCCCCTTTAATTAGTATCGATCAAAAACGTTTTGGCACCTCGAAGGACATTATCCCCCTTATACCATGGTCACTTGCCAAAGAAAAGTAATTAAGATCATTCATTTATAATTTCATGCGTTTTACAATCCAAATATAACGTTTTTCACATGCCATAATTAAGTTTCCCTGGTAATGCCTGAGAGTTTGATTAAAACCTGGAACAATCATTACCCTCCTGTAAGGCTCTTATGCAACGGAAACGTTGTTCACTCCTCCAGTAAATAGGACGGACCTTAGCTACGACTTGGCAACGGGAGGTATTCTAGTCCGCTGAGCTATAAGCCAGAGAGCTAACGTTATGGATTGTACAATTTATAATTCGAAATTCGTCCCAGCCTCTATACCACAGATACTCTAGGGTGTTGTCTGATTACAGTTTAATTCATTTTTCACAATTTACCAGCACCCGTTTTGAAGAAAAATCACTGCGCCATTCGTTTCAATTAGAATCGCGACAGTCTATATTTTCAACATAAAGTGTACATATTTATTATTTGAAATTCGTCCCAGCCTTTATACCAAGGATTCTCTAGGGCAGGGCTATTCAACCTCCTTAACAAGTGGGCCGAAAAGAAAAACCACTGGGGTTCATGGGCCACACAGAGTAAAACTACGTGAATGAATCGCTACAAATAAATCGTGCTTAAAGTAGTGTTAACTTAATAAATATAGTACTATTACATGGAATAAACTCCTCAGACGCATTCCTTCCTTCTTCACTTTTAATCGTATCATTATAAAAGATTTTGTTCTCACATATTTTGGACACGTATTTAGAATTCAACAATGTTGTTTGAATCATCACAAAACAGAACTACTGTACATATGAGACATTTTGAGCCAGTGAGTCAGTGAGAAAGATTGCACGGCCTTGTTTGCCTAGTTTGGCTCTTCCTGAGACACTCATGCAGCTTCTCATAGGTCATGGAGCAACGTGCCCTTGTTCTGATGGCATTCATATGAGAAAAGCTAGACTCAGACGTATCGGTTGAGCCAAACATTGTCAGAATAAGTGATGCCAGTTCCTGATTGTGGGGTACTGATACTGGCTAGTATCACCGGCTACACACAGAAACCTGATTTGCATGCAACTACGTTTCTCCTTTATTTTATTATTTTTTTGCATGCAACCTCTTGCGGGCCAGAAAAAAAAAAAGGGGCCGCATTTGGCCCAGGGGCCGCTAGTTGAATAGGCCTGGTCTATAGCATATAACCGCGTTACCTGATAACAGTTTAATTCATTTTTCGCAATTTACCAGCTCTCGTTTTGAAGACTAATCCCCACGCCATTCGTTTCATGGGAATCGCGACGGTCTAAACTTTCAACCTAAAGTCTACATATTTATAATTTGAAATTTGTCCCAGCCATTATACCACAGATGCTATTATACCACACGTTGCCTGATTACAGTTGAATACATTTTTCGCAATTTACCAGCTCTCGTTTTGAAGGCTGAAATACAAGCGGCGTATTGATCTACTATTTGATGACACTGTTCTCAGTCAGCAGCAAGTAGAACAAACAAGTCAGCAGGCAACCTGACGGGTTAATGCCCTCCTCCCAGCCAACCAGAATCAAGCAGTCTTAAATGAAGTAGAATAAAGGTATATATTATATATACATAATAGATAAGTTATATCCTACGGCCTGCAATTAAATCGAAGGTAGTATGTATAAATACACAAAGTGCTCATGGGTTGTTACCGGGGGGCCAGTTGATGTTGTTCCCGTTGGAGGGCTTCTCGTTAGGGCTCTTGGACTGGCCCCAGCTGTCCTGTGGCCCCAGACTGTTGGTGGAGGAGTCGGAGCCGGACATCAGGCCGTAGGGACTGTAGGAGTCCTCCATCTGGGGGCCCTTCCCGGAGGGGCCCAGGCTGGAGGCAGCAGAAATGGCCCCTGAACAAGGAGGTGGGGAGATGAGGGGAAGCCCGGTTCAGCTTAGTTCACAGCGTACAGCGAAAGGCACCGATATAAATAACTAGTAGTGCAGAGATGCCTTGGCCCCTCAAGAGGTGAGAAAAGATGTCGGTTTGGTACCGATCCCAATAAATGTCACATCATGAAGTGAAAATGAACAAAGCCCTTGTGTGCCGGTGAGCTCCTTACCGTGCTTGTTGAGGTTGTTCTCCATGTGTGTGGAGTTGGCAGAGAAGTTGTCTATAGAGTTGGGGTGTGTCCACTGGGACAAACGAGATTGGGGCTGGGGGGGGTCCTTCAGAGAGAGGCCCCCAACCTCCATGCAGTTTACATTCATGTTTGGATTGAGTCCAGCTAGATGGGGTGGAGGGTGGAACACTGATCAATATCATTTCAACAACCATCAATATCAACTCATCTTGGTTTCACGTGTATCTTTACTACAGAATTTCCTGTAATAAGATACCCTCTGACATGGCGTCAATAGTAGGGCCCGACCGATATTGATTTTTGAGATTATTATATGCCGATTACTTTCAGAGAAAAATTACGATTACGGTTTAATCGGCAGATTAAAAACAAAACAAAAAAAAGCATATAAAACGTAGTTTTTGATACCTTAAATATACTTTAAACACTTTTGACGAATATGTGAATTGAATGCAGAACCTTTGAGTGTTTTAGAATACATTTACAATCAAAAATGAGTGTAATGTAAAATGTAAAATAAATAACTAACTCCCAATGTGCTGCGCTCGTGAGCAGTGACTAACGCGTGCGTGCTGAGCAGTATGGTCTCACCGTTAGAGTCTACAGTATAACAAATTAACATGGCCTGGGACCTAAAGAAAACAGGCACAACATGCTCAAACAACGCGTCTTGTGTACATTGGTGAGGTGAGCGCGCAGCTGCCTGAGCGAGCGTGCTTTCATGTTGTACGGTAAAATTCAATCTCCTCTTTTTTACTCCAGCTAAAGTTGTTAGTTAGCAAGGCGAGTAGGAGCGCAATCTGCAGGATACTAAGCGCAATAACATTTAAAAAAAAACGAAAAAAAAAAAAACGGTTGTAATCTGCGTCTTTTTGGCAGATGTTGATTATTTTCAAAAAGGCTATAATCGGCCGATTAAATCGGCAGGCCGATGAATCGGTCGGGCCCTAGTCAATAGCGATAAGGCCATTATCGCAACAGACTTTTTGATTAACATTATCTTAAACTAAAATGGTAAAGCGGTACTTTAAAAAAATAAATAATAATAATAATAAATTGTGACGAATGCGAAAATTGCACCGCCTACGTAATCTGCGTTCGAAAAATTCCAAACCTGCCTGGAAACAGACGATCGCGTCGAACATTGCCTGGCAACGGAAGATCGCGTCGAACGACGACGTAGGAAGGTTCATGAACACTCGCACTCATTCATTGAGCGTCACAAGATGAAATAACATTAAACAGATAACACTTATTTTACAAATGACATTTATAAGCGTTGCTAACTCTATATTTGTGTTGTATTTAATTGTTTAATCGCATTTAGCAAGTAAACTGAGTGTATTAACACAAGCTAGCTGGACTATGATACACTTTAAACACTCAGTTTACTAGCTAAATTCAATACAATACAAATATAAAGTAAAAACAAGTGTTATCTGTATTATGTTATTTCGTCTTTGGCAACAAGAGCGCAAATGATTTTTGAAACCTGCCTGGCAACGGACAATCGCATCGAACGATGATGTTATGTTTCGAACGCGGATTACGTAGGCGGTTAAATTTCCGCCCCCGGTACAATTTTGGTGTGACAGCGCCTCTAGAGGAGGAGGTGTGGGCCAGGCTGGAAGAAGACTTACAGAGAGGGTAGGAGCTGTAGCCACTGCCCGGGGAGGAGGCCTGCTCTTTGATGTGCAGAGAGTCAGAGAGGCCCGGGTTCTGGTGCTGTCCCGGGAAGGCGTCCAGGAGGGACTTCCCGAGACCCCCAGCTTGGCTGGCAGACGGGTGCAGTCCGGCGGAGGAGGAGGAGGAGGAGGAGGAGGAGGAAGAGGAGGACAGGTGGGAGGGAGGCTGCTGCTGCTGCTTCATCAACAGGGCCTGGTAGAGCTGGCGCTGGTGCTGCTGGATCTGCTGCTGCATGTTGCTGATTGTACGTGCAACCTGGACAGGAAGGGATGGGACAAGGTCAACTCCAGGACAACACGTGATGGGATAGGGACAACAGCCATGGCAGGAAGTGATGGGACAAGGTCAACTCCAGGACAAGTGATGGGCAAAGACAACAGCCATGGCAAGAAGTGATGGGCTACACAAACAAAAAGGGAAGTTGGATGACTGAGCGAATGAAGAGATTAGGAGAGAAGATTGACATGAGAGCTAAGGGAATATGAATTAATTACCAAATAACAGAACAACAACAACATTTTCAGAAAGCAGAACATTAGCCCATGACTAGCTTCACCTACAATGCAACGTTTTACCACAGAATCCCGACTTCCTTCCTCCTTCAATTTTGAAACCCTCGGTTAAGCAACCTTCACTGTCCTTGGGCAATCCGATGTATTTTGCAGCAAAGCCAGAGGACATAAATGTTTGAGTTCTAGGTTTATACTTATACTACTTGGCCAGGGCTAGTTCCACTGAAAAGGGGCAGAATATACTTACTATCATTTTGGTGTTTACCTTTCGTTTGAGAAAGTTATAATAGTTTAGCAATTCATTATCAAAATAACTTTTTGACCATTTGTAAATTACATGAATGCAGTGGGGAACCCCCCCCCCCCTATTAAACTATTAATTACAACTCTTGTAAACTGAAATAATAACCATGTCAAAAAAAATATAACACATACTTTTTTACCACGTTACCACTAAACTAAGCCCAAAAGCCAAAACCGGTTACTGAAAGTTTTTGATATCCAGTCTCTCCGTGACACTTTTGTTGCGCGAGAAAGTCTGGTGGAAGACCCAACATGTTGATGCAACCTGGCTGGCTGCCTCAACATGCCAAGGCCCTTTGAGGATGTTGATACTAGTGGAGGGGACTAGCTGAAAAAGGGTGTTTGGGTTTTCCATTTCCTAGGCCAGGCCTATTCAACTAGCGGCCCGTGGGCCAAATGCGGCCACTCTTTTTTTTTTTTTTTTTCATGCAAAAAAAGGTTGCATGCAAAAAAATAATAAAATAAAGGAGAAACATAGTTGCATGCAAATCAGGTTTCTGTGTGTAGCCGGTGATACTAGCCAGTATCAGTACCCCACAATCAGGAACTGGCATCACTTATTCTGACAATGTTTGGCTCAACCGATACTTCTGAGTCTAGCTTTTCTCATATGAATGCCATCAGAACAAGGGCACGTTGCTCCATGACCTATGAGAAGCTGCATGAGTGTCTCAGGCAGAGCCAAACTAGGCAAACAAGGCAGTGCAATCTTTCTCACTGACTCACTGGCTCAAAATGTCTCATATGTACAGTAGTTCTTTGTGATGATTCAAACGACATTGTTGAATTCTAAATACGTGTCCAAAATATGTGAGAACAAAATCTTTTATAATGATACGATTAAAAGTGAAGAAGGAAGGAGGAGTTTATTCCATGTAGTAGTACTTTATATATTAAGTTAACACTACTTTAAGTACGATTTATTTGTAGCGATTCATTCACGTAGTTTTACTCTGTGTGGCCCATGAAACCCCAGTGGTTTTCCTTTTCGGCCCACTTGTTAAGGAGGTTGAATAGCCCTGTCCTAGGCTAATCACAAGGGCTAATGGGTCCGTCTTTCACTGACTAACATATGGCAAATCATATGATGAATCAGATCATAAGATGAAGAGTCATAAGAGGAATGACAAGTTCCGCATACAATGATTCACCAGAATAAACATACTGCTTTGTGTGTGTGTGAGAGTGTGAGTGTGAGTGTGCGTGTGTGTCTGAGCGCTTACTTGCTGCTCTTGTTGTCTGATTGGACCGGACATGTTTCGCTGTGCCTGCATCATCTGCTGCTGGATCTGTAAACGCTGGTACGCCTGCAGAGAGAGGGAGCAGGAGAAAGGAGGAGAGAGGGGGAATTGAGAGAGACGGAGAGAGAGGTTAAGAGAGAGCTGTAGTGCACAGACCTCATTAGATGCTGATCCGTGATCACCTCCAGACTCACCATTTGCAGTTGCTGGAGTTGGTACAACAGGGTCATTTGTTGAGGATTTATTGGCGAGGTTAAAAGTGCAGGGTTCAGACCAATATTTTTTGCGGCAAACTGCAAGAGCTGTGCTTGAACCTGAAGCCATAGAGGAGTGATAGAATGAGAGAGCAGAGAGAGAGGATGAGAGAAAGACAGGCTGAGTGACAATGTTTTCCATTCCGTTACGTCTGTGGCCTGAAAACAACCTGAGTTGCCCGCAGGTCAATCTATGCAGTAAACTCTAATGCGGTCCTCTCTTAAGTCATCACAATGGTGTCACCTTCGATGTAAAATAAAATGTAAGTATATTTAATAAATAGATCCACCAATCAAAAAATAACAAGTTACATTTAGCAAGAAAGCCTACAGAAGGATACAACTTCAATCCACAAATTAGATTACAGAAAACATGCAATTAGTCACAGAGCAGTCAAGAGGTTCCTTCTGGAAGGTAGACGAGATGCATTTTAGAAACTCGAAAAAGACACCAATTACTCAAAAAAGCTAGCAATCTGCAATTTGTAACGTTTGAATCTATTTGTATCCTGCAAACCGATCCATCTGCATCGTAAACATTCAAATCGGGGGGGATTTGTGCATCGATGAACCATGAGAAGGGTTTGTGTGTGTGTGTGTGTGTGTGTGTGTGTGTGTGTGTGTGTGTGTGTGTGTGTGTGTGTGTGTGTGTGTGTGTGTGTGTGTGTGTGTGTGTGTGTGTGTGTCTGTGTGTGTGTGTGTGTGTGTCTGTGTGAGACTGAGTGAGTGAGTGAGTGAGTACCTGAGGGGAGAGAAACTGAGGCACTTGAGCACGGACACTAGGCTGGGCGGAGCTGAGGGGCACGGGTGGCTGAGGAGGCTGCTGCTGCTGCTGCTGCTGCTGCTGCTGCTGCTGCTGCTGCTGCTGCTGCTGCTGCTGCATGGCCCTGGCTTGTGCTGCTCCATTACTGCTAAACATTCCACTGGGCATCTACACGAAAAAACACACACACACACACACACACACACACACACACACACACACACACACACACACACACACACACACACACACACACACACACACACACACACACACACACACACACACACACACACACACACACACACACGCACCAATATATCTGTTATAACAAACCATGCAGGCTTATTAAGCGAGTGGAAATATTGAGGGGAAATATTGAGTCACTATCCTGGCTTTTTGCTATTTTTGAGTGGATTGCGTGTGTCAGTATTGTGCCTTCATTGCTAATAATATTGACCCTGCTTTGGTTTGGATTACAAAGAACCAACCATTTAACAGAGGCAGAAGTAGCCCCAAACCTTTAGGGTCAATGCAATAGAGCAAATCTCATTTATTTTGGCCCCTGAAGGTCCATGATTTCTTTAAAAAAAAAAAAGTGGAAATCCCGCAGAGCAGTGCATGTGCGTGCACGTGTGTGTGTGTGTGTGTGCACTAAATAACAAGGGCAGCCAGCTCAATTTTGTTCAAATTATTGTGCTTTCATTCACCTAGTGGTTTTTAAATGGGGAAAAAACAACAATTACTTCAACCAAAAGCCCTCCAAATCTTCCTCAGAATGGATTCTATTGAGCATCTGGAAAGCTCCTTTGTGGCCAGGCCTTGTCAGAGCAGGCGGTCTGTGTTAAGCCTTTGTTTGGGCTTCAAAGACAGACACGCTGTGTTTCTGGGCCAGCCGCTGCCTCCAGGGCTGATACTTTATAGGCCTCCACCATCTAGTTCCAACGGGCACTTCAGGCAAGGTCGCCAACACATTACAGGGGAACGCATTACAATTGAAAAAAACAGCCACTGGAGAATATGTGTGTGTGTGTGTGTGGTGTGTGGTGTGTGTGTGTGTGTGGCTAGTTTTGTGTATTTTCACCATTTATTTTGTGTGCGTGTGGCTGTTCTTCTCATTTCAGTTCTATTTGGATTATTGCATACATAAATACCATAATGAACTAGTAACCAATGCTGGCGTCTTCATTGATGGCCTCCTCAATGGAGACTACTAGCATGCATTGGTACCAGTGGGGGTCTGCCACAACATGCTCATGAGTTAACAGAGCTCTATGTGCCCCTGTGTGTCTGCAGGGGAGGGGCTGTACCTGTCTGTTGTTCAAGTTTTGCATGGCCATCCCGGCGGGGCCGCCCTGTCCCAGACCGTGGCCGGGCAGACCGCTGTTGGACCCGGGCAGCTTCAGAGCGGGGGAAGGCAGAAACGGTGAGGGGGGGGCGTCGTCAGACAGACCCCCGTCCTGGGGAGGGGGGAGGAGAGACGTTGAACCAAAATGTATGCTCTGGTTGTCATTGGCTGTATGTGAACCTGAACATCAATTAAGGGGCTTAGTTGAATGTGTAGGGTGCGTTTGTTACCTTGTCAAGGAAAGCACTGCGATCGGAGGAGTCTTTGGGGTGGGCGGAGGGCCGGCAGCCCAGTGCCTTGCTCATGCCGTTGGTGTAGTCAGACATGGTCATGGCCCGCTTGTCCAGCTCCGTCTTCTTCTCTAGCAGAGCACCTGCAGGACATCAGCCAGGGAATTATTATTAATTAATTATTGTTTTGCCATCATAACATCGTTTTTTACAGCATTGTATTTTAGTATGCCATAATATATGCAGATTTTTTGTGGTTCCAAACGCTTCTTTTTACAATGCTTTCTTTAACTCTACAATTGCGTAAAGACAGCATTTTGGAAGGCACCTTTAATGCGCTATTGAACGCGTTCAATAGTGTTTTTCTATAACAGTTAGAGGAGCTCCTCCTCTTGATTCTCGCAGTAATTATGAACCTTCTTCACCCAATCCACAATAACCAAAGTCAGACAACACCGGTCCATTAATGATCTTTCTATGGTCTATCGTGCATTCACTACACACTATATTGGGGGTTTAATCCATTTTCACTTCAGTAATACACCGTAGGCTTAACATTAGTGTTAGTTCTCAGAAAGTAGCTTTTGGTTCCGTATTTCTGTGTTCAACGTAAATACATTCTTTATTGTAGGCCTACATCTATTATTCTTGATGTGCAGTGTGGCGTTCTGTGTTTTAACAATATAAATATACCTAATATAAATGTACCTAATAAAACGAATAACAACGATCGCTAAAGAATGTTTTGTTCACATGAATGCAAACACATACACTCACACGCACACACTTACTCATAGCCTGGTCCAGATTCATGTTGTTGCTCTTCAGGGCTTCTTCAGCAGGATCTCTCTGTGAAGAAAACATAAAAAACAACATTACATCAGACAGCTTTCGATTAAATCCACAAATAAATATTATGAGAAAGAGTCATGGAATGAGATGAGGCAAGTTTGGTGCTTTATTACGAGCGTGAAAGGGTCATAGACCGTGATTCATACCGGGAAGCCCATGTCAGTCAGCTGTTTGATGAGACGGCCCATGATCCAGGCGTCATCTGGCTTGCTGCTCATCTTCTGCAACACACACACACACACACACACACACACACACACACACACACACACACACACACACACACACACACACACACACACACACACACACACACACACACACACACACACACAGTTGATCAACATGATCGCTTTTTGATGCATTTCTTTTCCTATGTCCAGTCCCATTGATGAGAGGAGCGTACTGCTCTAAAACTTAATTTCCTCGCCTTCCTGTTCTAGTATGGATGGTGTGTTCCCTTGTGTGCATGCACAGAGAATACAAAAGGACATGTCCGCTAACCTTGCATGGGATCTTCTTGGGGCCGTTGCCCCAGGAGTTGCAGGGAGAGCTGCCCTCCTGGGAGGTGGGACTGTTCCACATGTCCCCGTCGTCGGTGTGGTCCCATTGGCCTCCAGACAGGCCCATCTCATCACTGCCGCCTCCCCAGCCGTCTTGCATAGGTTTGGGGCCTGCGAGGGGAAGAGGGTTAGACAGGGGGAACAATATGGTTAATAGTCAAACAGGATGACGATTATGAAAAGGTGACGTTAAAATGGCAAAATGCATCCGGTGCTCTGGGCTGGCATTTCGTCAGTTGGACCCGTCATGTTCAGATTGACCACTTGGTGTCACTGTGGTTGCTTTTTTTATCTTCCTTCTCTACAACAAGAGCTTGCAATTTTTCCAGCTTTCTTCAACAAGAAACATAAATAACTAGGAGCGAGTGAAGCGTGGAATTGCTTTAGTCTAGGAACAGCTCCAGCACAACTCATGACGTTTTCAGAATCAGCACAAATGGAAGCTGTTCTGAAGCAACATCTCTTCTTAGTTCACTTCACTAAATGCAGTTGCATCATTTACTTACTGAAAAATTTGCACCCTTCCCCCCCGCCAATCAGGAATATCCCTTTGGTGGGAAAACTGTCCAAATCCAACCACTGCCCACCTTCAACCCCATGAACCAGGGGAATGAGTGCATGCCCCGGAGCTTCCAATTGGGGTCCTGCGCGTGGGACCTGCCCTGTCGGCAGCCCTTACCTAGCTTGCAGGGTGCAGGGCCTGGGGGTCCTTGGGACCGGCCGTAGGGGCCGGAGGGGTCCGTGCCCCCGTCGGCCCAGCTGCCCATGCCGGCGGGGGGCTTCCCCCAGGCCGACGTGCCGTTGTCCACTGCCGAGGAGGGGGCGGCCGGCTCCCCCCACGCAGGCTCAGACTTAGCCTGAACGCTGCTGGGCAGCTCTCCCCAACCTGGAGAGACAACACAACACACAGAATATATAAACACACACACACAATGATAATCTAATGTCGATCCCCCTGGAACAGGTGCACCTTAGCAGCCTGTTGCTGCTAATGCTAGTGCTACGAAGCAAAGCATACGCTCTTCTAACGAGTGCGGTGGTCCTCTGGAGACCCAGTGACGTGCTGCAGCTACATGCTAATCAGCGGGCGCGCTCTGCCCAAGCCGTGCCATGCGTCTATATATAGAGGGGCGCTTTCTCCCCCTCGTCCTCTGCCAGCAGCACAACCTCCACAGGCAGTCTGGCTGCTGAGCCATTTTTCCCGTGCGCGCGTGTGTGTGGGTCTGTCAGAAAGGAGGAGGATGAAAGCATTTACTCGTGCCAGCCGGTGCGTGCCAGTTTAAGTGCTGGCTCGCTCCCAGCCCCTCTTGTGCTCGCTCTCCCGCTCTCTCCCTTCATCTCCTGCTCCCTTATCAATCTGCCTTTGTTTCCCCCCTTCCATGTTCCCTCCGTCTCCGCTGAACCCCGCAACCCCTTGCCGCATCTCCAATTTCTCTCTTTTAGTTAGCTGTTGTTCTGTCTGTGTGTGTCAGTGTCTGTGTCTGTCTGTGTCTCTGTGTGTGTGTGTGTGTGTGTGTGTGTGTGTGTGTGTGTGTGTGTGTGTGTGTGTGTGTGTGTGTGTGTGTGTGTGTGTGTGTGTGTGTGTGTGTGTGTGTGTGTCAGTGATTGTGCTCATGTATGGGAGTGTGTACCGGATCGAACGCTGGGTGCAGTGCGATGTCCAAGCAGCAGGGGGCAGTGTTCTCCTTCCCAACCGTGTGTGAGAGCAGGAAGGGGACTGCGGTGTGAAGCGTTAAATCTCAGCCATGCCTATATGCATGGCCTTTGTCTGGCCGTTACCAGTGTGAACGCAGCACGGTGCTATCTTAAGCCTTCAACACGCAGCCTTTATAATGTTTGCATGACCATTAAAAGATACTCCTAATAAGCATGTGGGCCTCTGCTGCTATTAGCGATTGTTGGAAGAAGAACAAATTATTTTAATGTATTAATCCACGCATCGAAGGGTTTCCTTTGGAGTTAGCGCCTCGCTAGTTTTCTAAAGCCATTTCATCCATTGTCCAGTATAAAAACTAAATGTGCACTCAGGCTATTTTCAGTATAAATATTCGGACTGGGTCATTATCATAATGCCTTTCAATTAAGCATGCTGCTGGATGAAACGCTCAGGGCCAAAGCATCCCGGATCACTTTCTGATCACAGTGTGATGTCTCTCTTTCCCATTAGTGTAATAAACAAAAATAGATAACAACCATTCACGTCTTGATAAGCCATAACAAAAACCTTTTTGAAAATTTTTCCACTATGAATATTAGTTTGATGCTTATTATTATCATTATTATTATTATTATTATTATTATTATTATTATTATTATTATTATTATTATTATTATTATTGTTATTATTATTATGGCGATAGTTAATGTATTAACCCCAAAATATACAAAACTGTTGGATACAACAAATGAGGCTGTACTTGGTATCATGCAATAGTAAGGATAATGTTAAGGATTCTGTATTGAAATGGAAAATATGCCGTTAAGTCATACCCGGACGGTAAATAGTCAGTAGAGAATATGAAGCACTTCTCTCACCTGGGTTGGCGATGGGGGGTCGACCCTGCGAGCCCCCACCCTGGTGCGGTGGGGGGGCGTTGGTTGATCCGTTGTTGTTGCCGTGGTTGTGGGGGTGAGTAGGGGGTTGTCCGTGGCCGGAGTGGTGGTGGTGCTGCATGTGATGAGGGGGTGGGTGGTGGTGGTGCTGGTTGTGATTGTGATTGGGGTTGCCGGGGCCGACCGAGTGGATGTTGTTGTTGTTGAACATGCCGCCGTTCTTGCCTTGTTGCGGTGGAGGCGGGCCGCCGTTACCCTGGTTACCGCTGGGGTGGTGGCGATCCCACATGTTGACCGACTTGCCGTTGCCGCTGGGGTCCCCCCAGGTGGCGGTGCCATCGTCGATCTCCATCTTCCTGCGGATGGAGGGTGGGGAGGGCTCCTCCCAGCCCGTGGACTCTGCACCCTGCTCCTGTTTGCCTCCACCGCCTCCGCCTCCACCGCCTCCACCTCCTCCACCGCCTCCCCCAGCGCCTCCCCAGCCGCTCTGCTTCACTGTACCGGGCCCACCCCAAGACCCCATGCCACCTCCGCCGCCGCCGCCGCCGCCTCCGCTGCCACTGCTGCTGCTGCTGCTCTCCTGGGGCTTAGAGGAGCCCCAGCCGCCCTGCTGGGAGGGACCGTTGGCCCGCTGGTTCTCTCCCCCCCAGCTGTTGGGTGCCGCGGCCGGGGTAGGCTTACCCCAACCCCCGGGTCCACCACCTCCTCCTCCTCCTCCTCCTCCTCCTCCTCTGGTACTATCCTTCCATCCGCCTCCTCTTCCTCCTCCCCCTCCTCCCCCTCCTCCTCCATCATTCCCGCCCTCTCCGTCCCACATGCTGTTGCGGGGGCTGTTCTTCTTCTTGTCCGTCTCTCCCCACTCTCCGGTGCTGGATCCGTTGGAGCCTCCGCTGCCGTTCCCCCAGCCTTGGGGGTTCTTGGGGCCCTCGCCCCAGTTGGCCTGCTGGCTCTTTGCGGGGGCCTCGCCCCAGCCGGGGGACTTCTCCTCGGCGCCCCAGGACTGGGGGCCTCCGTTCTTGGGGCCGTTGGCAGGCGTGGGCTCGCCCCAGCCGGCGTTGTTGCTGCCGCCGCCATTGCTGTTGCTGTGGGGGGCCTTGCTCGCCGGCGGTTGAGGTTCACCCCATCCCGATCCGGTCTGGGCTGGCTGAGGCGGGGGTGCCCCCCAGCCAGAGGGCCCGCCGGAGCTCTCGTTCTTACCCCCGGAGCATGGCCTATGGCCGGGGCCGGGGCCTGGGTTGGGGTGCGCCGTGCTTCCGTCGGAATGCCTGCCGTTGGAGGGGCCGCCGGCGCTGTGCCCGCCATTGTTGGAGTGCCCGCCGCTGGAGTGACCCCCGCTGGAGTGACCCCCGCTGGAATGTCCGCCGCTGGAGGGACCCCCGCTGGAGGAGGAGCCCCCCCATTTGTCTGAGCCGCCGCCGCTCTTCTCTCCGTCTGCGGCGGCCTCGTCCATCTCCCAGACAGTGTGCTGCCGGACAGGCGTCTGGCCCCAGCCGGTGTTGCACAGCACCCTGGGGTCCAGATCCTGGCGGGGCAGCATGGGAGAGACGTCCATGCTGGAGGTCCTGTCCCGGTGGGAACGCCCGTCGGTGCTGTCCCCGCTACCCTCGCTGGCGGGGGCCTTCCCGGGCTGCTGCCCCCAGGAACCCTGCTGCTGCTGCTGCTGCTGCTGCTGCTGCTGCTGCTGCTGCTGCTGCTGCTGCTCCGGGCCGGACCCCGGGCTCCCGGCTTCGGCCGAGTCCCACCCCTTGGTGCCTTCACCTCCTCCCCCAGGGGGCTTCCCCCACTCTCCCCAGCCGCCGCCGCCGCTGCCCCCGCCGCTGCCCCCGCCGCTGCCCCCGCCGCTGCCCTGCCGGCCCCAGCCGGAGTGGCCCCCCGAGGGGTTGGAGTCCCAGCCGGAGTCCTTGGAGGTGTCGGCCGGCTTGGGGTCCCCGCCCCCCCACACAGAGCTGCCCGTGAGTTCCTCGTTGAGCTGGGAGGACTCCGTAGGGGACTGGCCCCCCCAGCCGGGCATCCCATGGGCGGGGCTCATGGGCTCTGGGGCCTGCTGCTGCTGCTGCTGCTGCTGCTGCTGCTGCTGTCGTTGAGTGTGGCTGGGTCCGTCGCTGCAGGGCTTGGCGGGCTCCATGCCGTAGGACATCTTGGCGTTGGACGAGGTGCGCTGCATGTCGCCACCGTCGGGGCTCATCATGCCGCCGTAGCTGCCTTTGCCCGGATCGCCCAGGATCCCGTTGGCCACGTTCCCGTTCATCCCGTGGGGCAGGGAGGCGGTGTTGGCCAGCCCGTTGGGGCCCATGCCCCCGCCCTCCTGGCCCAGGACCGGCCACGCCGAGGGGTTGGCGGTAGGGGTGAGGTTCAGGTTGAAGCCGGGCGTGCCCCAGCCGTGCGGTCCGCCCGTCCGGCCGCCGTTCATCATGTCCTGTTTGCCGTCGGAGTACCAGCCGCGGCTGGCCATGCTGTTGGCCCCTATGGGACCCGGGCCCGGCATCATGTTGGCGTTCCCCTTCAGGGAGGAGTAGTGGGCCTGCTGGCCTGTGGCCCCCGTGGCCATCCTCAGACTGGTACTGCTGCTGCTGCTGGGAGTACCGGTGGTGGTGGTGGTGGCGCTGCTGTCTGTGGTCGCGTCAGCCCAGCCCAGTGGGCATTCTGACGCCGTCGAGTGCTTTGAGTCGCTGTCGGTGGACGGCCAGGAATTTGTGTCTGGACCCTTGATCACTTTGTCCCAGCTGCCGGCTCCGGAGGGGGCGTTGATTGGCGATGGAGCCCCCCAGTGGGATGTCTCATACTGGGCACCAGGGCCGACCTGGAGGGACGCGTCTGGAGAGAGGAGGAGGGAGAGGGATTAAATAAGGCATGGATGGGGGGAGGGAAATGAGGTTAAACTAAGGAAGATTGTGCACTGCACTGCCATACAGGTCCCGGGACCACTAATATCTCCTTGGTTGGTTACTGCCGGCTCTCCACACTGGGTAGGAAGGCCCGTTCACGGCCCCGTGCCCCCCCCCCCCCCCCCTGCACCCCCGCCACATCAACATCAGGATCCACGGCCGAGCGTGCTGCGCGCCTTATCAGCCACGGCGCTCCCATGCACCCCCCCGTCTGCGCTGCCAGCCACACGTCAACAAGACGCTCGGCCCTGCTGTCTCTGCCCTGTCTAACCCTTCTTCCTCACACTCTTCCACCCTCCATCCCCGCTGTTCTCTTAACACAAGCTCAAGGAATAATCCCCGAGCACTTTTTGGGTTGCTCCCCACCATCCCTCCCTTCCTCTTCCTCAACCTCGCCATTCAACCCTCTGCCCTCCGATCAGCACGCCAGCCTTTCGTTTACTGTTCTCCTGCCCTCCACTTAGGGCTGGGCAATATCTTCATCCCTTCGCTCAATAATCCAAAGTACTTTCAAACAGCATTAATGTGTTTTATGAGACCCGCTCATGAATCCCAAACGCACAGTTAGAGACTCCTGCAGAGCGAGTCTGAGAAGATAATTAATCAAAGGCATCGTATTAGCCTCAACATTCTCCAATAAAAACAAAAATGTCCAGTGCACATATTGTGTAATCTTTACTCTTTAGTACGTAGGACTATTAAAACGGCCACAACACGACCATACATGGATTCCCCGGGAATTTCTATTTCTCCTCAGCCACGCTCACCTCTCTACCTCTGCAAGCTCCTATTTCTATTCCTCCTCTTTTCTTCTTCTCCTCTGCTTGTCCCCCCCCTCACCACCACCCCCTCCCCCGCTCACAGGCTCCGCCAGTGAGCGGGCCATCCGTCTCCATTGTGGCTCTCCCGGCCGGGCCTGTGAAGGGAGGACCGAGTGGAACGCTGCTCATTTATTGGAATGAAACAGAGACGGCTCCCCATCCATCACTCCCTACGCTCCGGCAGGCCCCGCTCCGCCTCCTCCACCCAGCCGCCTCCACCCTCTGCACGAACAGGAGCCGCCTGCCCATTGCTCAGCCCAACGTGTGACCGTCAAAAAGTGTGCGTTTAGCGCAAGTGTGCACTTTTGGTAATGTATGATTGGGGTGTGTGTGTGTGTGTTCAAGAAGGTTGTGTCAGTTTCTTAATAACTTCCCTTAGTGGTGTGTGTGTGTGTGTGTGTGTGTGTGTGTGTGTGTGTGTGTGTGTGTGTGTGTGTGTGTGTGTGTGTGTGTGTGTGTGTGTGTGTGTGTGTGTGTGTGTGTGTGTGTGTGTGTGTGTGTGTGTGTGTGTGTGTGTGTGTGTGTGTGTGAATGCTTTGACACTGTTGAGAACAGGGAACCCAGAGAAAGCACAATGGTCCTGGCCTCTTTTGTGCTGCAATCCCTGCACAGCTTCTGCTGTCTCTAGCCTGCACCATGTTATACTGCTGGGGTTGTTATCAATTCAGTTCTGTAAACAGCTGCAAACGCTGACAAAAGGTGTCTACGTCAGACACTGGCCTGGTTGAACTCAACAAAATGTATTAAATGAGGGTACTAAAGATTCACAGCACAACGTGGTATCTCTCACAGACACAAACGCACGCGCAATCTCATTAGGCACTCATGTGCCGATCAATATGAGAACTAATAATAGACTGATTGGATGGTATAAGGGGGTAATCAATCAGTGGGTGACAGCTAATCAATGTTCTTATTAATGCTAGTGGGGGAGAGAAGAGGGGCTATCGATCCTACATGCAAACGCTCTTATGGCTGCTAGGATTGCCCCCATACACTCAACTGGCACGCCAATGAGGGCCATTTAAATTCCACACACACACACACACACACACACACACACACACACACACACACACACACACACACACACACACACACACACACACACACACACACACACACACACACACACACACACACACACACACACACACACACACTAAAGAGCCGTGGCTGTTTTAAATAAAAAGCCAGCTATGTAATAAACATAACTGACACGTATTCCATCACATCTGCCTTTGATATAAACATTATTTTCATTGCACACGCATTGTCACACTAAATTACTGTTATAGCATCAAAAGATGCGTTCTCGCCGAGGATACTTCTAAAAAGTCCCCAGTTGAGGCTTTAGTAAATGTGAGCTAACATACCGAGTGTCCACGACCACCACCGGTACCTCTACATTCTGATCATCAGCAGTCCACACCATGTCACATCATCCTCTTAAAAATAACCTTAAACACCACAAATGTATCAAACCCAGCGCTCCGGACGTGCCACCGGTGTCGGCGTGGTTCACTGACCCTCAAGTCAAGTATCAGCCTCCTTTGCCAAATTAACCGCCTTACTTTCTACTTGGTTGCTTTCAGCCTCCAATAGATTGTTGCTGCTATTTACAATATTGCTAATAATGCATCTGTCACCTAATAGTCAAAAAACTATCTTGTTAGATAAGACAGGCAAGGTGTTATTGTTTGAATCCCATAAACACACAATCCTTTTTAACATACAGCAGAGTTAACATTTCTAAGCTGTGTTAACCCCAACAGACTTATCCCCTCGCCCCAGGAGCCATTATCCTGTTACCTTTTAGTGCACGCAGTTCACAATCAGCCCCACACAGAGCAACAAAAACAAAGGAGAAAATGAGCGCCAGCCAATCATATCTAATTTTTCCATTTTATTTTGGTCATAGCATCGATGAAATAAAACAACCACCAAGCAGATGGTAAAAGAAAACCAAAATTAAATAGGAAGTACAGATCATCAGTGCTGGACTCCATCACACCATCACTGATCAAAGACATGTTATCATAATTGAGGTTCTGATTGGCATAGAGGAGCAGCCTGGAGGCTTCGCAGTGTTAACATTGCTTAAAAGGTATGAGTTTTGACCCACGGCAAATACAGACTTCAATCTCCAAGCGCTCATGTATTTAATAATGTTTTAATGAAAGAATGCCTCTTTCACACGTCTGACACCCTGTCATATCTAGTTTTACAGGAAAAACGCATTAAACGCTTCACTGAATATGATATCTTGTGCCTTAAATGTCAAGGTTCACCGTACCAACTGAGAGTTGAACATCACCCAAGCCATGCGGCTGTGTTTGTCTGTGTGTGTGTATGTGTCCGTGTGTCTGTGGGCATGCGTACAAATGTTTTTGTCTCTTAGACAGCGGGTGCTCGGCCAGAGCTGGTCTGGCATGCATTCAGCTCCATTGTTGTTCGCCCCTGCCTGCCAAGAGAGTAAGAAGAGAGCCTGACCTTAAAAGACCCCGAACATCAGCATAAAAAAAAAATTAAGCTCACGTTTCTAATTCAGCAATCATTGCAAGGTTGAGATTTTCCATGACTTCAAGGTGTTTTGACTTTCTGCACAGAATTCTCCCTCTCTCACACTCCCTCTCTCGGACATTTCATCAAGCCTGACTCGTAGCCAGGCTGCTTTGAGGCTGTTCTGCGTCCTGCATTTTCAGCCCCAGCCCCCACACTGCCTCCGACACATTTTTCAGCCTGGGGTTTTATTTTGCTGTAGTATACAGGAATAGGCTGTGTGATGAATTAATCACAGTCTTGAAATGCAGCCTTATTTTGGAGTACATCTGTAATACTGCAAGAACCTCAAATAAACGGGCAAAACACCCCACAAGGAATGAAAAGGAGAGCTAGACGCTGAGCCTGCAGAGGGAGGGAGAGGGGGAGAGAGAGAAAGAGAGACAGAGAGAGAGAGGAAGAGAGAGGGAGAAAGAGAGAGAGGGAGATACAGAGACAGAGAGACAGAGAGACAGAGAGACAGAGAGACAGAGAGAGAGAGAGAGAGAGAACAAGAGCAAGGGAGAGAGTGTAAGACTGTAGTGGAAAATTACTGGAAGAGAGGATCACTAGCGCCATCTTCAAAGGGGCTTAGAGGGATGGGGTACTGCAGCAAGGGCTGCTACCCCCTCCAACATCAAAGTCTGACAGTGGGCCAGGATACTGCTGCTGGCTGCGCAACTCAGCATGTCTGGTTCGATGTCGCAGAAGGGAGCCTTTTTTATAGCACAGTCTTCATTTTGAACATGTGTATATGCATGAATACATGTAAATAGGTATGTGCATTCATGCATATACATTTCAGGTATTTGTATTTACATGTATGCGTGCAAAGATACATAGTCATAAGCTCGCTTGTGTATGCCTGTGTATGTATACGTGTGTATGCAAATCCGTGCACATGCATAACATATGCGCATAGTTCTGCACGACTACATATTTATGCCAACCAACATGCATATAGCTTAGTTTAGCATGCAGTTAATGCTGCAGCCTACAGCGTCTCGCCGTCTCAACTCCTCTCCATAAAAGCCCTCCTCATTTAAGACATATCTGTTTAGGCAGAAGACCAGATAGCTATCCTGTACACGTATGTTTGTGTTTCAGTGATGCTGGGCCTCATTCATTAGTAGTCATCGTCACAAAAATAAAACAAAACAATAGACAGGGAGGGGGAAGACGACGACTCGTTCCGCTGAATCACGCTGCCTCTTTTGTGTGCGAGTACCAGACTGTTTTGCGTGGGTACCTTGGCGCAGTCTTCTGCTCAACACAGCAGCCGTATACGGTACCTGGACCAAAGCAGAAATACAGCAAGGCTTTTGAAATGTGTGTGGGGGAGGGGGGGGGGGAAACGGGGGAAAAGGGGGAATATCCACCGTAAATGGGATGTGCAGCACCGGTGGTCAGGGTGGGGACAACAATGACAATGAGGGAGCTAACTCCTGCCATGCCAAGCTAGCCGTGCGGAGACAGAAATAGTCGGGGGATGAGCCCTGGGTAATGAGACTAGCTGGCCTTATAGAGATGGGATGGTAGCCAGGAATTACCCCCCCCCCCCCCCCCAGCCTGCTCAGTAGGAAAGGACCATTAGGAACGTCAGGCGATGGAGGTAGAGAGAGAGAGAGTGAGAACAAGCGTGTGGGAGGAGGGGCTGGCACAATAATGTTGGCAAGGGATATGAACGAGAGATTACAGAAGACAGAACAAGACCAAGAGAGAGAGAAGAAAAGAAAGAACATGTGGACTAATAATCACTGCACTGAAGAGCAGAGGTCCTGCTTTGTTTTTGTTTTTCTGCGCGCGTCTCCCCCAAAGGAATAGTGTTGTTAGCTTGTTAGCCTCACAGTGCGAAGCCCCGCCCCCGGCGCGGCATTCCTCTCCTGCTCCCGAGCCACCTTCTCCTGCCAAACACCACCCGTTCATCAGGACCTCTGACGCTACGCTTTAGTCCTACTTTTGTCCCCCCCGACAGAGCCTGTCCAACCCTCTCTCTCTCTCTCTCTCTCTCTCTCTCTCTCTCTCTCTCTCTCTCTCTCTCTCTCTCTCTCGCTCCTCCTCTCTCGCTCTCCTCTCTCTCTCTCTCTCTCTCTCTCTTCTCTCTCTCTTCTCTCTCTCTCTCGCCTCATACTCTCCTCTCTCTCTCTCTCTCTCTCTCTCTCTCTCTCTCTCTCTCTCTCTCTCTCTCTCTCTCTCTCTGTGTGTGTGACGGGAGACTTCCGCAAGGGGGGGGGGCACACCACTCAAAGAGAGGCGCCTGTTGTTCTCCTTCTTCCGGAAGCTGGAAAAAATAATAATTAAAAAGGAGAGAGAGAGAGAGAGTGACAGAGAATGAAGGAGAGAGACGGAGAGAAAGGGAGAGTGAAAGAGAGCATGCGCTAGTGAACGGTCACAGGAGGGTTTTCAACCCTCATCCTTCATGTCTGTTTACCTCCGCAGAGAAAAGACAGAATAGAAGGAAGAAAAAGTGCTAGCAGAGACCGAGCTAATGAAGCCACCAGGGGTTTTCTATCTGAACGTCTGCCTGAGCGTGCGTGCGTGTTTGTGCACGCTTTGGGAACACCCTCTACTTTATACCAAGAATACTTCCCCCGCGTCATTAGGGCCCATTGCTGTTGTGATGATCTGACGGTTTAAGACGGTACAAATAACTGAGATCTGAGGCTGGGTTAAGTTCACATCTTCACAGGGAATTGTTTCAGAGGAGCAAGGCGGAAAAACACCAGAGAATCACAAGGCTAAAATACTGGGAATAGATCAACGCAGCGTCTCTGAATGACGGCTTTATTTCGTTTCTTCGTGGTTAAACCCCAGAGGTGCCATTCACACAATGCCTTGCAGTTGTAATGCATCATATTTTCACATATTTCATAATCAAGAGCCATTATGAAAGAAAGCGTTGGCGGTCTGGTAAATATGTGAATTGTGAAACCTATTATGTAAATAATATGGTGTTGGCAAGTGTGCCATTGCTGTCTAAAGCAAAAGGCTAAATCATCTCTAAAGGTGTCTCTAATCTCTGCATGCAAGTGTTTTAAGGGAAACGTGAGCCACATAGCCAGACATCTTGGTGGTATTGCGTTACAGCAGTCATGTAATCATGCCTTTGTTTAGTTGCTGCTTTGGTCTGGAGGATACACAATGCCTTGTACAATACCATCACCAAGTAGTAGGATTCTAGATATAGAAATGAGCAATTATTGTCGTCTTGTTTGCCAATGCCACGTAATGTTTTCACTTAAAGATAAGGCATCACTGGCAGGTCAATAGTGACCCGCTCCTCTGATGGCTTTGAACAACAACGCTCAGTCCTTTCAGTCAATGCATTTTTCCTTTGAATTTATTTCAAGCAGAACCCTGAAAAGGAGGATCATTGCACGGCTCGACCTGGAAATGAGAAATGGGTCCGACTAGCAGGGGCCCCTCTATGCGTTGACACCCCCTCCCAGAGCCTTCTGGCCATGGACTCAGTCTGGGCGAGCATCAAACAGCTGTTGGGCCGCAGTTCCCACAATCTGCATGTCTTAAGGACCCTCCCCCTTCCCCAGCCCCCTCCTTGAGAGCCAAGAGCACCTGCTATGGGGGATGCTGCTGACAGACTGGCTGACTGGCTGCTTTGCCCCACTCAATGGGCCTCCGTCAGCTGGAGACTTGGGGGGGGGGGGGGGGGGGGAAGAGAAGGAGGTTAGGGGAAGAAGAAGGGTCTGTCTGGAGTTTGGGGCAATTATAAGGAGGATCAGAGGTCATGTGGGAGGGGTGTGAAAAAAATTTCCTCGGACTGGTATGGTGGGGGGCAGAGTGTGTGTGTGTGTGTGTGTGTGTGTGTGTGTGTGTGTGTGTGTGTGTGTGTGTGTGTGTGTGTGTGTGTGTGTGTGTGTGTGTGTGTGTGTGTGTGTGTGTGTGTGTGTGTGTGTGTGTGTGTGTGTGTCGGCTAGCCTGCAGGGCAGACAGTGATCGGAGAGGACACAACTAGGTCAGCTCAGGGTGTTCTGACTGCTGCTCTGTGTGTGCATGTGTGTGCGTGTGTGTTTTGAAGTGAGTTGGGAGTGTGTGTGAGAGAGGGAAGTGTTTGTGTCATCTGAACCCCCTAGAGCCACAATGACCTCACCAGAGAAGTCACAAACGTGTCCTGAAATGACCTCAGATTCAAAAGATCAAACCACCGAGGGTGCTGTTTGTCACACACTATTCAGTATATATTTTTTTCAGATACTTTTATTACACTGTGAGAATGCGTCTTCAATCTTCAGTCACTTTAAGGAATCAGCCGTTTGTTCTTGGCTCTTAACTTACTGTTAGTGTTAGGGTTAACTCTGAAACAAGACTCTCCACTCTAAACACTAAAGTATTATATTTAACCACTACATTTTAACCACACTGGTTAAAAGTTTAAGTTAAAACTTCCACTGCAAGTTCAAAGTTGTTTTCAATTGCATCATGACATCTGCCAAATCTGCCAAATCTGCTGAAGAAGTGAGCGCAGACTGTGTACTTCCTGTGTAACTGACGTCAGCGCCATTAGAACAAAATGGCCAGTAGCCCGAGGCTACCAACTGGCCAGGGCCTCGGGGAGGAAGGGAAGATGCACCACCCTGCCCAGGGCTACTAGGCCTGGGGCTATGTAGGGGCCCTCGGGAGGGCCAGGGTGAGGGAGTAATCCAACGAGCATCGGCACTAGTTGAGTAGAACAAAGATGAGGTAATGGAAAGGTCATGTTGGGTGAACGGTATGACCAGATAACAACAGTGCAGAGCCCTAAAGAAGACATGCAGCCTCTTGGGGCCGTTGTCGTCCGTAGGGACTGAAACCAGGATTAAAAACAAAACACCCGTTTGGCTAGAGTCAGCTGTTTGAATAAAGTGATATCACAAAGTGTTTTCACACAGGCAAAGGGCAAGTGAAAGTGAACGCAACATATGTTAGACACCTAGCATAGTAAGAGACCTCACCCCAACTGCTCCTGACGAGCTGGTTGTAGCCTTGCATGGTTGGGTGAATTTTAGGCAATATTGGAAAGCGTTTTGAGTGGCCACTGGATATAAAAGTGCTATATAAATGCAGTCTAAAAGCCTATTTGGCTTTGAATACCACCTGAGGCATTCCCCGGATTCATGAAATATGAAGACAGCTACAGAGCGGAAGAACAACACAGGGAACAACTCAGGAGATGAAGACAGCCAAATAGCTAGGAACAGGAATACTTATCAAGGCTCAGGAGATTAAAACAGCAAACGAGCTAGGAACAACAATAGTTATCAAGGCTCAGGAGATGAAGACAGCTAACTTTCTAGGAACAGAAATAGTTATCAAGGCTCAGGAGATGAAGGGGGCTAACTAGTTGGGCACAGGAATAGTTATCAAGGCTCAATCGCTAGTTTCCTAGCGTCTGCCGTTTGCCCAGATGCTGTTTTTGGTGTATAGCAACCTTATAATTAACTCCCAAATATAATACAGAAAAAAAGGTTGTGTGGTGTTCCAATCCATAAGTGCATGGATAGGAGAGTATAAACAGCCCGCCCCCCACTTAACTCACTTTATTCAATTCACTTCGTAAAACAAATATGGGCCTTGTTAAACTTCGAAGAGAGGACAACCTTTGGCAGGACACGTAATCTCAGAGGGGCCATGGGAAGGTAGAAACCAGAGAAGATGGAAGCACAGCTAATGGCATTCATCCCCAACAAATACAGACTGGACCTTAAGAAGCAATGTTGATGGATCTCTTGATCCACGGAATCCCTTCACCACCAACGTAACCTTTATGTACCTTTAAAAGAACTGCACCCCGGTCCATGAAACGATGCTTCAAGCTTGCTTGACACTAATTCGACCCAGTAGGGAATGTTCACATTGCACTTACTAAAGCAGAAGTCGAGGACTACCCCTCAATCCTCCGACCGAGTGACCCTGGGAACATTAAAAGCGGGTGCTCACCTGGAAGGCGCTTGGCAGCGTTAGGTGCGTCGCTGGAGGTGGCGCTGGGCGGGGGGGGGCCTCCGAGGGGTCCGGCGGGCAGAGGCTGGCCTCTCTTCAGCAGCTGCTTGTGCTCCTGCTGGCGGAAGCGAGGGGGCACCTCTCGGGGCGGGTAGCGGGTGCTGGCTGAGGACGTCTGGCACTGCTGCTGCTGAGGGGGGCCGGGACTCGGGGTATGGCCGGCAGCGGAGGCACGCTTGCCATTGCCGGAAGAAGCGCAGGAGGGGGAAGAGGTAGCGAGGGACGGCGTGGGACTGGAGGGATGGAGGTGATGGCGGGGCGGGCCAGGGCTCGGCGTAGTAGCCGCAGGCGCTGGCACTGGGAGGGAGGAGACGCACACAGCACCGCGTTAACTCCTTCAGTTGAACCAACACTTCGCATTTCAATAGGACTGTCAGGGTTGCACAAATCATTACAAGACAACATATCTGCCCACACACATATCTAGTGCTAGAACTATTGATCCTTTAAGCCAGCATTTCCTATATAATACATGACTGTCAGGACCTTGCACCACATGAGCCGTGTACTATTGTTCACATGCAACTGTGAAGGCATTTGTATCGGTCGATGTGTGTTGATGTCCTTTTGTAGTCCTCAACCCCCTCAGAGTAATGCAATCGCTGCTACGATAGTTGCAACACCGTGGAAAGCCAAGCAAGTCGCAGTAGATTATGGCTTTCCTGCATCATATTTAAACAATATAAACAGTTCACAAACAATCATGATGTTAAATGTAGTCCACGGCTCAACAAACGTTTCCACACAATGGCTCAAAATAATGGAGTCCATGATGTTCTGATATGCGACCGCACATGACTGCACACATAAAGTCGACCTTCCCTTCTCCACTAGATCTTTAAAGTTACATTCAAGATTGTGCAATGCACACCCACGCGCCCTACCCCACACACAGGGCCCCCACACGCACACATACCCATACTTGAACACTAAGGCAGTCCTGTGAGGCCGCCCTGGGGGTTGGGGTAAGTGAATTCAGGGGTGAGGTATTCGCAGTGCTTGCCAAAAGCCTGTCCTGCAGTACTGCTAAAGAACAGAGGTCCATTCACTGGAGAGCAAACTAATCCAGATGTCAGTCTACCTGCATTAAAGAACACTCACACAGACACACGCACACACTGCAACACAACAGGAAGGCGATTTCTCCGCAACCTATGTGGTAAAGGCCAAATATCGCCATGGCGTGAAGCCGAAGCCTGTTCTAGCGTGACACGTTACCAGACACACGCGCCCGCGCACGCACACGCGCGCCCTCTGCAGAAGCGCTGCTCGCTGCAGGCTCCGGGCTGCAGCTGGTGACGCATGACTGATGAATCCAGCTCAGCCCTCCTGATGCTGCCCCGGCCAATCAGCACGCAGGACGCAGGGCGCACCACACCCCCGCCTCCCGCCTTGTTCCAACCAACCCCCGGGTCTCCATGTCTGCCTTTCTGCCTCCTCCTGCTGCCCCTAAAAAGGCTGAAGTGTGGCTCTGCTTGTCCTTTGCACATGATCACATTCTGTAGAGTGGTAAAGGAGATCATGCCACATACTGTTTCCTCCAACAACACTGTACTTTACCCTATACAAATTACACATATCACAACAAAGGACAAACAAAATCACCCTGACGACAACAGAGCCTGGTGCGTGAACGTGGCTTATGTACTGCCTTGGTCGTATGGGTTACAACATTTGGGTTGGTTGCTATTGATTTGATTGGGTTTAGTAGAACATCTGTGGATGTTTTGGGCAGACGGAGAGCACCGCGTAAGCGACACGATGATGACACAGCCAAAAGGTTGGCGTCCAAGCGCAGAGAACAAAAGGTGCTAGGGGTTGGAGAAAACTTGTGCACGCGAGTGTGTGTTTGTGAGGACTAAACAACCCCCTTCACCGAAGCACACTTACCCTAACATCGCATGAAATTATTCAGCGTGTGGTCTGTCATTTTTGTCAAAGGGAAGATCTTTTCTTGATCAATAATAAACGCGAAAAGTGCTTTGAGGGGAGATAAAAAAAACAACTGATATCTTAGGGAACCTTGAGGAGACAGGGGGACCAAAAGAATGATCAGTCATAGAACGTCAGTTCTACGACGTCAGTTCTTCTGCATTCAGTCGCAAAAGCAACAATGCAATTCACTCAGAGAATGAGCAGATGAATTACCAAATGATCAAGGTCAATTACTCGAAGATTAAAACCATTTTAGCAAAAGGCGTTAAAATAAGGTTAAGAGTTTTAATTAAAGCTACCATCTTTAAATGGCTTCCACTTGTCCTTGTTGAGGGACTCTTGTAATAGAGTTGAGTGCGATCATCATTCTCTCCCAGAACTCTCCTCAGACCAAGGGCAGAATCATGAAGAGGGCTGGAATATACAAAAGTCTCCCTGGTTCCCCCCCGCACACCTTATTAATTAACTGCTCACTTTTACAGTGCTCGTTCTCTGTGAGCGTTCCACTCTGAGGGAGGCCAACCAAGCTCTTCCTGTCATTCATTTCAGCTTCCAATCTCATCTCATCTGCACTGCTGACCTGCAGCTGGCCTGGCACTCTGACACCCCACACCCCCGCTGAGCCGATAACAGACAGGCTGAAGGAGAGCCCAGGAGAGAGAGGGGAAGACATATTAAAGTAATAACCGAGAGGCGAGGAGGAGAGGAACGCGGGTCTGGGTTTGATACCCAGGAGAGCGTCTGGCGCAGATGTACTGTCTGTGTCTGGGTGTGCAGTATAAAATCTAATAAAAACACTCTCGCCGAGTTGAAGGTCCAAGTGCAGAAACACGGAACATAAGCTGTAATGAGACGGCGGTATAAACACTCTTTGAGTAAAAGGAGTTTGGAGGAGCAGCAACCCATTACGAGGAGCGTGGAGGGCTTCGGAAGGTCTGTTAATGGAGTGGAGCTGAATGTGCGGGACAACCTCCAATAAAACGCACCACATGAGCAGTCTGCCACTGTCCACCCAGCGTCACCCCGACCTCGGCCCTCCACTCACTCCTCATCGGACTCATTGATTAATCACACACACACACACACACACACACACACACACACACACACACACACACACACACACACACACACACACACACACACACACACACACACACACACACACACACACACACACACACACAGAGAGATAGACAGAGACAGAGACAGAGAGAGAGAGAGAGAGAGCGAGAGAGAGAAGAGAGTTTGTGTTTGAGCTAAAGAGGCACAAGGGAAGGAGGACACAAAGAACGCATGAATAAAAGAGTTGCGGAGAAAATTTAATTGTGAAACTAAAAGCATAACAGGAAAAAGGGGTAGGGGTGGGTAATTCTGGCGGAGCGTCTCCTCCGATTGGCTGGCTTGGCCCCCAGTGCCATGCCGACCAAGGTTCCCACATCCCCTCTGTCTATTGTCTGCAGCGCTGCGTTCATATGCAGCGCTGCTTCTACGCCAGAGGGGGGATGGGGAGCAATTGCCACAAGCACGTCTGCACCCCACCCCCCCAAGCTGCTTTCATTAGCCCTACGAAAACTCACGCTCCCTTGTTAAAAACCAGTAAACACCAGTGTACATTACATGCGTTTGCAATGTATCACGTTGCAGATAATATAAAACGCGGGTGTGCTACAATGCCGTTGTGTTTCTGAAGCACGGAAAGCCCCACGCTAAAGACGTCTTAGCTCGTGTTTAACAGCGTGTAGAGGTCTGATGGTTATTAAAAGTAAAAAAAAAAAACGCTTGATGCACACACCGATGCAAAAATACCGTGTTGGCTTCACTCCAGGCTTTGTAGCCTGCAATAAGACCTGAGCCACTAACAAATGCCTTAAAACAAAGGAGCGAACCAAACTATTAAGAGGTAAACGCATTTCACCCGCTGGGGAATCCCTTGTTCAAGGGAGCTTTGGTTACATCTGAATACCCTTTTAAAACGTTGACGTCCATTCTGATTACAGTGTGGCAACTGCTGAAGCCGGATGGTAATTTATTGATGCAGTGAATTGACTGAAAGAGGATGTAGCCCCGGTAAAACCTTTATTGATATCATGGATAAAGATTTGTGACCTATTGTGGGATGCGAGTAGTCATTATACTATAAAAGTCTTAAAGCAGAAAAATTACAGAAACCGTAAAGTGACATGGGGTAAAAAATAATAATAACATTTTTCGTGAGCACGAGAAAGTATCTGGTGCTCACGAGAAAATATCTTGTGAGCACGAGATAGTGTCTCGCGAGCACGAGAAAGAATCTCGCTGTGCGTGTGAGTGACGTCAGCGAGTGAGTCGACAAGCGAGGAGAGCGAGCGCTAGCGTGTCAGTTTAGTGATGTAATGTACGAGTCCAGTTGTGTGTAAGAATAAAGTACCCAGCCTGTCAAGATCGGTGGCCGCTTCATTCAGACTATATTCCGACCTATAAGCAGACCCATTGCCGGTCAAAGATACTTTCTCGTGCTCAAGAGCAAAGTTTTTTTTACCCCATGTCCCTTTACGGGTTCCGTAGAAAATAAATCACTCAAGTGTATGTTTGCGTGAAAGCGAGAATGTTTTCCTCAACTACTACTGACAGATGGTACCTAAAACAGGCGCACCCTCTTGACCCTCTGCTGACACTCCCATCCCTCTTATGTCAGGCTGTTGCCATGGCAATCTCACAGTTGCCTAATGCACCCCTGTTTACCTCCTGTGACCCCAAGTTCTCCTCCTTCTGGTGCACACACACACACCACACACACACACAAGGTTGCAGCCTTTCCATCTTCCTTCATGATGACGAGGCTTCCCCTGAGGAAGATTACTGCTTCTGAACCAGAAAGACTGGACCTTCAAAAGCTTTCTACAGACCATAATGTACCTCTGTCCCAGGTTGCAGCCTGAGGGCAGCCCCAGGACAGCCTTTTCATCAGGGGAAATCGCATCAAAGCCTCACTGCCAACACCAAAGTGACGGAATGGATTCCCAAAAGAGTCCATGGATCTATGTACCAACACACCTTCATACAACACCAGGGCTCACATGTGCAAGAACACAACTATGTATGTGCGTGTGTATGTGCGTTTGTGACGAGGAAGGGGGTTGCTCTGTCTGCAGTGGCCCTTTCATCATACATGGACTCGTGCACACAGAGAAAAGCATTGTTTTGAATTGAAATTGAAGCACTCTAGTCCTTCTTTCCCTCCCCATTATTTCTCTCGCCGTCTACCAGTCTATTTCACTTACGATGCCAGCAAAGCCAGGATATAAGGATGCGTGACTGCGCATTTGTGCGTGTGCGCGTGCGTGTAATGAGGGGAGTTAAGAGTGAAAAACAATTATGCACGATGGTCATAAATCCAACGGACATAATTCTTCACCCATTTGCTGTTAATTCACTGGGTATTTATAAATGTGGTTAACAGCAGAGAGAATCCACTCTGCTTTGAAAGTAAATTAGCTTCTAATTAGATTGGAATTCATGAGATGTCCTTTCAGAAAGTGTTGACATAAATTAATAACCTGTAACACTGCGGCAAATCGAGAACTTGCGTACAGGCCTCTGTAACACCCTATAGGCATGGCCAGTAACCCTGCCAGCGTTGTATGGTAGTGAGTCACCCAGATGTTAATGACCTCTTCACTATACTGCAATTGCTCTGCGTGGGGGAAATTAAATAAAGGAATGGAGAGGATGTAGACAGGGAGCGTATGTTGTGGAAAAGTGAGACGGAGTGACCGAGGTTGGGCAAGAGAGTTGCGTTAGATTTGTAATCGGGATGCAATTCCAAGCAGGGGGGCCACATTGATGTGTTTGCTTGTGCATATGAGAGTACCTTCCTTTTTTTCCTTTTGATTTATATACATCCAGAGGCATGTGTTTACACTTTGAATGCTTCTCAACGTATGAGCGTGCAGGGTTGACACGATGTGTGAAATTCTCAAGGCGTGTGTTCTGCAAATGTTTAAATTCATTGGCTAGCCGAAGTGAGTGTGTGTGTGTGTGTGTGTGTGTGTGTGTGTGTGTGTGTGTGTGTGTGTGTGTGTGTGTGTGTGTGTGTGTGTGTGTGTGTGTGTGGCTGCCTGGGAGGCACCGCTGGCCCCTGTGTTAATGGGGACCACGCAAGAGCCCAGTCTTTCTCTGGGGTCTGTAGCTTTCTAAATGTGTGAATGAGTGAGTACGTGTGTGGCTGTGTGCGTGCATTCATGTATGTGTGCGTGCGTGCATGCATGTGTGTGCGTGTCTCTGCGGCTCCATGCCTAATGGAGGGCAGAGAAGTTAATTCCAGTGTGCGGGTGCTTTATCTCATTTTCATACATATGAACGCGCTGGGCGCAGATCGATTACCGCAAACAAATTGAAATGCCTGCGACCGAGGCGGCCTGCACCGGGGGGGGGGGGGGGGGGGCAGGAGAGAGGGGCCGGGCGGGGAAGTGGGGGTGGTGTAGCGACGAGAGATGGGGAGGAGAGCGTGGGGGAGAAGGGGGTGCATTTCTGTGCATGTAGAATGAGACTGAGTGTGTGAGGCGGGGAGAGTGCACTGATATGGATGGAAAGACACAAATCATAGCTGCATACTGATTTTGCAGTCACCGAGTGCGCACACACACACACACACACACACACACACACACACACACACACACACACACACACACACACACACACACACACACACACACACACACACACACACACACACACACACACACACACACACACACACCCTACTCTGTTATTCAGTTTCACGGATGAGTGCTCAGTTAATTCCAGCCCATGTCCTCCTGTAGGCCAGGTGTGAGGTTAGGAGAAAACTTGCACAAGTCGGCCATATGGCTACCAACTATTTTACACTTTAGCTCATTCCCTGATCTCGCTCTCACAATACTGCACCATCTCCACCCAAAACACAGAACCACACACACACACATCCAGAGACACTGCCACACAAACACACGACACACAAAGAGGATGGGGCCGTGACAGATCCCTTGATTTCTCGCTCACTCATTAAACATATCATAGCGTAATAGCCGTGCCATTAGCCCTGCTCTGTGGAAGCCGCCATGGACTCACTCACTTTTGGCACACGTCTAAAGTGCTCAGCGCCTCATTACTCGCACTCCTTCATTAGCAACTTCCTCGCACTTCATTTCCTTTTCTAATCTCTTTTTGATTTCTTCTTCAAAACAAAAAGGCCACGTAGAGCCGTGTTCATAGATCTGTCCTCTTGTATTCCTGGCTTAACCCCTGGCTGTACTCTACACAACAGTTGCAATTGTGCCCATGGACCAGGGCAGCTTAATGGTTATTGGGTGCTGGACTGAAAGGTCCCTGGTTAGATTCCCGAGATACAACCCGGTCTACGGCCAGCACGCAAGGCTACAGAATAGATAGATCACAGTTAGTCACAGGCCTAACGTCCAGACCTTGCTCATTCCAACTGGTGCTGGGAATTAGTCTGGCATTGAGTATGTGCATTTACAGGCATGCATACACAAATATATGTGCACTAAATGGATACTTGCATACGAGCTTGCACACAAACAAACAAAAATATTTGCAGATCAAAGGTGTCATGAAAAGTAATGCATAGTGGCAATTGACTGAGTCACTGCGCGGTGCTGCAGGCTATCTGTGAGCATCATCACTCTGTATTCTACTCCCCAGGCCAGACTGCTCTCTGTGTTCATCATCACTCTGTATTCTACTCCCCAGGCCAGACTGCTCTCTGTGTTCATCATCATTCTGCATTCTACTCCCCAGGCCAGACTCTACTGTGTGTGTACTGTGTAGAACGCGGTTTTAGTGTGCATGTTTGGATGGTGTTGAACAGTATAAGGAGATGTTTGGAGGGAAGAGGCAGAATATAGTACATCATAATTCCTTATATGTTTGTATACATGCATTTATTTAAGTGTTGCCCTGTACATATGAGGGCCAATCACAGATGGATGTTATTACAAGTCATTAAGACACTCACCTTTGGTTTTCTGATCAGCAGCCTGAGATGGAGAGAAAGAGAAAAATAAACCAAATCGTTAGAAAATACACAGGCATAAGCAATTTTATAAGCAAATTATATCCATAAGCAAGTCATATTTCTGACAGATAAATGAGCTAGCATGCCTAGCCTACACAGTGCGACGTCATATCCTCGTACTGCAATCTGTTCATGACATCGGGCGTTGAGGGTTTGCTGCTCACTACAGACTAGGCCGTTAATGTTAATTAAACCTGCTGCGAATTAGATCCAAATTAGGCTAATAAATCCTTAATAGAGCCCCCCCGACCATCTCTCCCAGCGGGGAGGACACACACACACACACACACACACACACACACACACACACACACACACACACACACACACACACACACACACACACACACACACACACACACACACACACACACACACACACACACACACACACAGGTTTCTTGAAAACTTTCCAACTATAAATATCTGTCTGTGAATGTAGATTTCTCTTCGTCTTACCTTTTTCTGAGCGGCGTCCGTCTTGGTTTTCTCTTCTTGCCTTTTCTTTTTTTCCATCAAATGGTTCTCGTTCTTCTTTCACTCTCTCCTCTCAGCTGCACAACAAACAAAGAAAAAAATGGATGTCAGTAAACACAGACGGTAAAGCTCACTTTCCTGCATTAGAAATATGACACATGGCAGATGCGGTCATGTGTTCTTCTGACATTACTCCCCATGCCAAGAAAATACACACTGTGTTGACACACATGTACAAACACACACATACCAGATACGGACATTTGATCCCTCTTTCTTAATGAACCGCACAAAAACCAGAGCCAGAAACGCACTTGGTTCTAAGGAACAGCTCCAAACCCAAATATGCACCGCATGAAGTTGTTCATGCAGCCAACTCCAAAAGATACAAAAAAAAAGAAACAAAAACAAATTGTGATTCAGTAGATATAGAGATAAGCAGGAAAAGGAGAGGGGCACTGTGAGGCGAGAAAGCCAACAGCCAGTGTGTGTGTGTGTGTAGCCTGTACAACACGGCTGTTCAGGAACACAGGGGACATATAAATATAGCTTCTCCTTATATTTCCTTGAGAGACAGAGAGAGGGAGAGAGGCCGGGGGCATTCGCTGTGCATGAAGACAGACTGGTAGAGACGATGCGGGAGTCAAGGCTGTCTTCCAAGGTGGAGGCTTTCCATCGGGCCAGGGGCTCCAGGGCCCCGCTACACAGACGGACAGCGGCTGGCGGATAGCTAACCTAACTGTTTGAGCCTCGATTGCCTTGGGCTCAGCTACGCTGAAGGCTCCTGGAAACTATTAGATGCACCAACCGGGTCGGCCAGGAGATGGGAGGTTTCTGTTTGTGCGTGTGAGACGTACAAGAGTCACTACCATGTCCCATCAGATCAACGAGGGTCCAATCAGTGCATCATCTCCACGTCAACATAACTACTGCAACCCTGCTATTTTGGAAAGTAAGAAGCACTCATGGGCACGAAAAGACTAGCAAGGATGCACACACACTAGGGGTGTAACGATACATGGATTCGTATTGAAGCTAATCGGTACAGACGTCATGGTTCGGTGCGAATTAATAAATGCAATGCGGAACTAATGTTAGATATGCGAGCTCTTCAGGGACAACTAATGCCGCGTTTCCACCGGAGGGGGCCGGTCGGTTCAGTTCGCTAAGGTGCGGCACGGATCCATGGACCTATTAAAGAAGCACGGATCGCCTTTCCACCGCCAAAAAGTGGGCGTGACCCGATCTGAGCCGTATTGAGCCGTACTCGTCTCGCTGTACTCCTCCGTTGGGGTACTGAGACGCCTTAAAGGGTGCTGGAAAGTTCGAGCTACACACGCCGTCCGTTGATTGGTAGGCAGAATCGCACTTCCGTGAGACAGGGGGATACTAATAAACAAACACATTATCCGCGAGGTATTTCTGGACAACGGCAAAAGCTTTGTTTATTGAAGAAAATGTCGCACAAAAGTTTGCCGTCCTTCTTGGATTGATCAGCAGGCTACACTGTTTCGGGCTGCTATTGAGGTCACAATGCCCCCCCCCCCCTTCTGTGTACTTTGCACTTTCATAAATAAGACATGTTGCATTTTCAGTTTTATAACTGATAACTTATTTTGTTTACAAGTTACGGATGGAGTCTGTAGATGATGTGGGCTACTTATTGTTTACTGTTTACATCTTAGATTACACAGTTCAGGCTGTTGCTGGTAGCTCAGGGGAGAGGCTGTATGACACTAGCTGATACAACCATGCACAATGAAAAATAATTCCCTTCTGCATTTAAGTTTTTTCTTTTCCCTTTATTGTACCGAACTCGTATCGTACCATGATGTCTGAACCGAGGTATGAACCGAACCGTGACTTCAGTGTACCGTTACAACCCTAACACACACACACACACACACACACACACACACACACACACACACACACACACACACACACACACACACACACACACACACACACACACACACACACACACACACACACACACACACACACACACAGGCACCTAGGCAGAAACTAGCACTAAGCAGCATATATTGGAAGCAGTGACAATACTTTTTTTTTTTTTATGTGATCTAGAACAATCTATTTCAATTTAGCTAGCTTCAGGTGGCCGCTGTTAAACATCGTCAGTCAACCCATTCGGCTGGGCAAGCCTTTCTGCAGAAAGGTAGACACTTGGCAAGTGGTCATAACATCTGACAGTCGATGGGTTAGGCACACGGCTAGCAGCTCGCGTCCATAGGAGATATCAATGATATCCGAGTACATAAATGAGGCCCAGTCACCGCAAGATTAATAAGGCCTGCCACCCGCTAGGTGTGCCTGTGGTAGGGGGAGGGAGCTGTCCATCAAACAGACATAATGGCAGGCCAGGTGGAGGATGACTGATAGCTGGGGCAGGAGTGAAACTGAGAAATACAAAAGAATGATAGGGAAGGAAAAGTCTAGAGAAATAAAACGGACCCAAGGAGGAGGAGGAGGAGGAGGAGAAGGGAGACCGTGGGCATGACAAGGAATCATTTCTATGAACGCAGACCACAATGGCAAATTGCAAATATTTTTGTGGCAGTTTTTCTTTCACACACTTATAAATGAAAAGTGTGTGTGTGTGTTTGTGTGTGTCTAACTGCGGACTGAAATGGGAAATGGGGTGGCAGAGTGGAGTGCCCATTAGCCGAGCGAGGTCACATGCTCCTCAGGCCTCCCGCGCTAACAAGACCGACCAATCAGCCGCCGCTGCTCCTGGTGCTGGTGGTGGTCATCATAACGAACCCCATGATGGTGTCCATAGCACACAGAGTAGGGGTGAGGAGGAGTCACAAGCTTGGAAGAGGCCGATAGTGGGACCGTCTGTGTGATAAGTGTGCAAGCAAATTCCCATGAATTGGTTGAGGTGGGTCATACATCTTGAAAAGAATATCCCAACGCCTGGCCTTACCCAGGCTTTAGCCACAACGCTTTCTATTGAGTCAAGCCCTCTCCATCTCCTATTACCTCTCATCCTCTCTTATTGCCAACACCGCCGTCTCGGCCAGTGTGACTCGGGGTTGACTCCTCTCTGTCTGCTGGCATCAAGTCTCTGTCCACGCTGCTTTCCTGACCCCAGAATCAGGTGAAGGCATCCATGCTGCTGTGGCCATACAAACCTCTCTAGACTCGGACCAGCTTACCGCCAGTCAAAAGGTAGATACCAAAGACAATGTGCTGCTATTGCATCGTCTTTAATACCAACACACAAATAACGAAAAATAAAAAGGGGGTATTGTAGGAATTGTGATGTTAGAGCTGTTATCTAGGTCAAGTTACCAACATGTTTTTATAACAGCTATGTTTCATGTTTCTATCTACCTCTCTTGGTTACCAAATCACTAATAACCTTGACCCCAAAGGGCCCTATCTTGCATCCAGCGCAAGTGACTTTCTGCTATTTTGACGTACCATGGCAGGTCGGAACTATTATTTTTTTCCATAGGGGCTGCATGAATGAACACTGTAGTAGGCTATGCCATGCGTTAAAATAATAATAACAATGATAAACTCGAGCAAAGCCTTCCAAAACAATCTCGTTTTAGGGTAAATGATAATTTACCCTAAAATTATAATTTACCCTAAATTATTTGGGAGAGAACAGTTGATACAGCGGTAATAAGTTGTATTTAAATCCATGCATCTGCAAACCCCGTGCAGCAAACACATATTTACTTGACACGGACATCCTGTACAAGCCCATAACTTTTAGGATTGATGAGTATTACATCGTGAGAAAACATAGTTTTACCGCGAGTGAGTGTTAAAAAGAATGAATGAATGCATGCAGGCGCGCGTGTGTGCATCCATCTGTTTAAACACACGCAAACTGAACACGTAACACATAATACAATCCATGGCAGTGTACATTAACGGTGGGACACATGCATATTCGGAACTCAAGTTGATAACGATAATATACATACAATACTGGTAAGAAACTATGTGTGTTAATGTATTGCCGCATATCATTAAATAGACCCACAGTTGCGGCCACAGGACCGCATATCATGTGAGTGTTACGTTTTCTTTGCCGCAATTTACATGACGACTCAGTATTTCGGAAGTTCGTAGAAGAAAACGCTATTCCATCAGTGAATTAGGTCATATTATTTGGCCATAAACTGAGCCATTTTAAGTTTGAAATTGATGTGGTCATGCATCTGACTCATCGGAGACTGTAAACGCGCTGTCAAAATATAAACACGTCAGGTTCAAATACGCTCATGGCTCTTAAAGGGGATGGGAGATGGCACTCTCATTGGTTTATTGCACGTTATGCCCAAACCACACCTACGGGTAATTAGGCTACTTCAGGGCAACCTTTTTTAGATTTGCGATGGGCGCAAGAGTCATTTATCCGCCGGTATGATAGCAACAGCGGCAGAGCCCCGCCAACAAAGCTACTTCCATTTTGCGCTTCTCACTTGCATTTCAGACCGTTAAAATAAGGCCCAAAATGTGATATCTATCTCTGTATATTAGAAAATATTTCAGTATTTTGTTATTGTACTATTATTTAACATTGTCCAGATTGATTGGACTGAACATTATCTTAGGAAAACAGTGACTTGTCAGTTAAGACTATAGATAGCTGGTGGTCACCATTGCCTGGTCGGTCACGTAGGTTTGATCGCAGCTGGGAAGCCTTTACACTCCCTGACACACACACACAGGGAAAGGCTTTCACACAAACAGATATCAAACAGACAACCCCACACACACACACACACACACACACACACACACACACACACACACACACACACACACACACACACACACACACACACACACACACACACACACACACACACACACACACACACACACACAGTGTTTCCCACAGAAATTTTGGAGACTATGGGGGGGGGGGGGAAGGGGGCTGGTATGGGGCGATTGTTGATTGTTGACGGGGTACGGGGGGTATGGAGCGATTGTTGACCGGGGAGGGGGGGGGGGGTATGGAACGATTGTTGACGGGGGGGGGGGGGGGGGGGGGGGGGGGGGGGGGTGTATGGAGCGATTGTTGACGGGGGGGGGGGGGGGGGGTATGGAGCGATTGTTGACGGGGGGGGGGTGTATGTCTTCAAACTTCGCCTGAGCAAAAAAAAAAAAAATAATAATAATAATAATTCATGTGCACGCAGAGACTATGGCGGCCGAAATTAGACTATGGCGGGCCGCCATAGTCTCGTCAATGTGTGGGAAACACTGCACACACACACACACACACACACACACACACACACACACACACACACACACACACACACACACACACACACACACACACACACACACACACACACACACACACACACACACACACACACACACACACACACTTGATGTGCATGCTGTCTGATGCCTGTCGTGTTCCACAAGGGAGTAGAGCGAGAGCAAGAGAAAATCCAAGCAGAGGATGAAAGCTACGACAGAGGAAACACCAATTAAGAACAACAGCAGCCGGAGAGGCGGCCGAGGGGTGGAAGGAGGGAGAGAGATAAAGAAAGAGTGAAAAAACAATCCTCGCTTGGTGGATGGCAGAGTCAAAATAAACAAGACTGTGTGTGTGCATGTGCCTGTGTGTGTGTCTGTGTGGTAAGGGCGGATAGGACTAGTGGAACTATTTGTGTGCCTCAATAGCTGGCACCAGGAGGAAGAATACAGAGGCAGGACTTCAGCAAAATAGAAAGTGAAAGGTGGAGGAGGAAAACAAAAAGCATGAAGGAACAGTGAGGCAGACAGACGGAAACCCTTTGGGACATGGGGACAGACACGGACCATGAGATCAAATTAATGAACAAGGGAAAGAGAGAGAGATGGATGACAGAGACACAGAGAGACACAGAGGGAGATACATAGCCGGAGACAGAGCAAGAGAGTGTGAGAGGGAAGCTCAGAATGGATCCAGCCACAAGGAAGCAGAGTGGGCTTCACGGGTCGGGAGCCACCAGTCCCAGTGCGACATGACCACGCCACACCAATCACAGGGGACGTGGAGGCCGGCACGGGGCGTTCCAGTCCTCCACAACAGAGAGGTTCTTCAGCCGCTACACACAGAATGGGGGAAAACCTCCTCGCTTTTCTTACGCAATTACCGTTCATCCAGCCCCCCCATGCCTCGCAGCAAGAGCGCAGAGGGCCGTCTGCGTCACACACTAAACACTACAACACGGGTTGTTTTCCTTATTTAAATTCCCGCTCGTGATGGTGGGCGGCCCCCACATGGGGGGATTCGAGCTGCAGGGCTCCTATTACCGCGTGTGTGCTTCTTCACTTCATTACTACTACCACTACTTCCTCAGCTGCGTGGAATTTATGGGTTTGCTTTCTTCTTCAGTGTGGTTGCTATAACACGCACACACACGCGCTTGAGGCAGAATGAAGTCTCTCTTAGTGGGTATGATTAAGTCTGTCTACCTTAGCTGTGCATTGGGGAAACCAAAACTTCTCAAAATAAACAAATGAGAGTTGGTGGAGCTCGGGACGAGTGTGTTAGCGGGTGGGTGGGATAATAAAGGGCAAAGGAGCCGGTGAGCGAGATACAGAAAGAGAGAGAGAGCCTCAGTGATATAGAGCAAGAAGCTATGTATAAATAACTGCTTTGAAGTGTCTGCTATGTATTAGCTCTTAGTGTTTTGGCAGCCGCCCCTATCCCAGTGTATGCAAAACTTCAACATGTTGGCAGCTCATTAAAGAAGGAGATTTAAGTCAATGAGAAAGGGCCAGGGAGAGCTCTGTGATGCCAAACCAAGCTAGTCAAGGCTTATTGAATTTAAGAAACCGTCCTTCCAGTGTATTTGCCCGTTTATGGCTCCTCATGTCTGTGTATAAAATGCATGAATAAGTGCGTGTGGTAATGCTTGTCCTCTGGATACGGCTGCTTAATGCAAGAGTGTGCTTACTAACAGTGTTTGCCTGCTTGCTCTTGGACGGTGTGGTTTATGAAGCACTGTTAAAGAGTCGAACAATCAGCAACCTCTAATAAAGCAGAATATAGTTGTTTTTACAACCAAGGAAGATTAAGTAAGTGACTCTCCCCGGCGATGATTAAAACTGCTCATAAACAATGCTATTATAGGGGCATTAATACCATGTATTAATACATTAAGTATGTATTCAATTGTGCAACTGGGAAAGAAACTGGGAAAAATAGTTTATGTTTTCTACTTCAGGCCTTTGACTCACTATATTCAAGGAGAAAACATTCTTTCACTACTTGGAACTAAATAAGTTTATTGATTTCCCGACCTCAGCTGAAGTTACCGTATTCAAATTGTGGAGCCATCCTTTGGGTAAAAGAAACATCAGGTGGAAATGTTTTACATATTACTAGGATGTAAACTGTAGCTACTTACCATGTCAAAGCTGGGCAAAAAAATTACACAATGGCAAGAAACTCAAGAAATTGTTCACACACACACACACACACACACACACACACACACACACACACACACACACACACACACACACACACACACACACACACACACACACACACACACACACACACACACACACACACACACACACACACACACACACAGCAGAGCCTTTCTCAGCTGCCGCCTACCTCCACTCAAACTGTCAGGAGCCCCAATGCCGAACCGAACAAACCTGACAGTGGCAAAGGGAATGCAAGGTTATGCCTTTGTGTGTGTGCACACTGCACACATGCACGCACACATGCACGCACACATGCACACACTCAGGACTTAATTGTCAAGGTTAAGTTCTGTCAAAGCTTCCTTCACATTGACTGCCCATTGACACTTCCCTGCCTGCTGCAGTGGTAAACGAGACCCACAAAGTGATCAGAAGCAACACTAGACCCTGAGAGAAGGTTTGTAACCCAGGGTCGGGACAGAGAGAGCTGTGATATGACGGAGCTCAGGAAGTGAGTGAGGTGGAAGTGGATGAGAGAGGAAAGAAAGGGATAGTAAGAACCACTAAGAATAGATGGGTTTGTCTGAATCTGAAAACATTCTCGAGTGCATCAATAATAAGTGGAATCGAAATAGCCGAAGACAAACAAACAAAACTAGAACTCTTTCCAGCACAATGGAAGTCTTTATATGATGACCATCGGTCAAGCCTTTAGCGCTCCGTCTAAAGCTTTAACATCCTGTTACATAATACAATTGTCTACAGTTGGGTGTGCTTTCTTTTTATTGCATGAATTTAGTTTATTTCCATTCATATTCAGCCGAACCAATGTCAAAAACAATAGCTAAAACAATGAACATGACCTGCATCTGTATGTTGGGTTTTTGATCGAAATATACTTTACATTCTTCAAAAGATATTTCCTTGTTTTGTACACTTTGGGCTGAATAACAGAAAAACCCTTACATAAAATGGAGTATCCTGAGCCCTGCCTCAGCTCTCCGTCAGCTTTCATGTGCTAGTCCCCGCCGCTCCAATTAGCCCACAAATAACAAGGGCCTGGGTACACTGGACATTCCCTTGGACCCACGCCAACCCTCCTCCCTCCCCCAGCCCTGGCCCCAGTTACCCTAGCTGGGGCCCACCACAAGCAACCATCCTCCCTGCAAGCCCACCCCTTTCCCCTGCGATGAATTGAGGTAGGAATACCCCCTAGTCTGGTCTGAAAGCAGACCAGACGAAGACTGCCTTTCAGAACAGATATCTTAAAGTCGCTGATAAGCCACGACGGTGTTGGGGAAGGGCTACTGTCAAAACTGGCATTAACATGGGTTCAATTTGTTGAAGATCCTGTTTCTGCTTAGTGTGTATAAAACCACGTGCATCCCCTCGGCAGAAGAAGTATACATATTTAGCGTTAGGGCACAGAAAACCTCCCCAGGATAGATTTACGCACGCATCAGTGAACTATCTAACCAAAAATTCAACACACACCGCTAACACATTCAGAGACTCATACGCACAAACACATAGACACACAAACACACACACAGAAATGGCAGCACGCACACACACACACACACACACACACTTTGTTAGTGAGTATAATGCCCTTCTGGTGGCGGTGGACAGCTGTCTGACAGGTCTTACCTCAGTGGGACTTCAAAATGGCCCTCAACAGAGAAGAGAGGACAGGGGTTAATGGTTTTTGGCAGACAGCCTTTTGTTGAGTTCACTGACACAACCTTCTTGAACACACACACACACACACACACACACACACACACACACACACACACACACACACACACACACACACACACACACACACACACACACACACACACACACACACACACACACACACACACACACACACCCACCCACCCACACACCCTGCGGCTGTTAGGGTTAACTGCCAGTTGTTTTAAAAAGCCTTCATAATAACAAGCTTAGTAAGTCGTGTGGTCAGGCTGGGGCTAAGGTCAGTGACTGGGAAACATGATAGATCACACACAGCCCACATTCCCAACACACACACACACTTAAGTGGGCGTTACCACGTGAGGGCCAACTGGACAAGTCAAGTTGTCGGGACACGTGGCACACAAACGCTTGTTTAACCGAAGCCTACCCCAGGAGTTAATAAGCTAGATATAGTCTAGTTAGTAGAATGCCCAGGCTCATAGGTACAATGTGTTATAAGGGGGCAACAGGGAACCTGGCCAAATATAACCTTGGGAATATGGCTGCTTCTTCACGCTGTTGTTAGACATAGCTCTGATAACCGTGTACCTTATCACGGATAGACTGAGTGAGGATACATTCCGTGGCACATTTTATTTACAATACACCAACGTTTGAAACAAATGCAGTAGAGCCAGGCCATCAGAGGCTCACATCCACAACGTTTCAAGGCATGAATGGGGAGTGGGAAAAGGTTATGGGTCTATTGCATTGCTAGAGGGTCGTTTGGTCATGATGATTACAGTAGCCATTTGTTTAATGAGACTGGGTCCCTAAATGGGAGAATGAATCTTCTCATACTGGGATGAAAAGGTCAAAGTAAGCCTATAGGCTAGAGTACTCCCTAATTTATACTATTTTCTTTAACCCATTGTGTTGAATTTCCCAATCTTCGATAGATTTCTTTAAATGACTCCTTTTTCCTTATTCCCTCTGGGTAATTATGGATAAACACATCGAGGGGAATAGGGCTTATCCCAAGGCTACAACGTTCTGAGAACGGGTCACAGAAGAAGAGGACCGATATTGCCAAGAAATACAAAAAAACATCCACATTTTAATGCCCATATCCCCTTCGATCCCAGCCACCTACTGTCTCATCTGCATTAACTGGAAGTCGGAGCCCAACACTCTCTCTAACCACATCACACACATAGTCATCACAGCACTGTTCAAGGAGAACCACAGGGTCTGTTTGCGTCATGGAGGATGAACATCATAACCTGATAAACAATCGCAGCGCATTAACAAACTGGCGGAGCCCTGAGCTGGACGTTATTGGTCCCTCAGTTTAACAGAAAGATGGAAAAACACATTAGTCATCTCCAAACGTTTTACACACAAGGTACATACATACACCTACACATATATATTACCCACATATCATCGTACAATAACACATAAGCGCATACACAAACAACATGCAGAGCCAAGGCTCTTCCCGTCCACTATTCCACGCACAGGCTAGGGATGTGCATTTTTCATTTCACCTCCCCGCTGGTGTTTGAAGAGCGATGGAGATAAGGCGACGCATGGGGAAGGAAACGTGGGGGAGAAACGGAAAGATCAATAATGTTCTTCAATTTAGACCCGCGGTGGAGATATTAAAGCTACTATTCAGTGCATGGGAGGGGGTTCGTTCGAAGCACTGGGTTCAATCCCCGTCCCCGTGCCATCGCCGACACGGTGCCCTGCAGTGTGTGTGTCAAGCCATTGCGAGAGCCGAGAGCGCACAAATGGTCATGCAGCACACATGAACGTTGTCATTTATCCTTGGAATAAATACGGGAGACTATACTAGACACAGCAATAAGGAAAACCATTCGTCCGTCGGACAACATGTGACGATTACGGCACACGCAGTAGTCAACTGCGTGTGGATGGAGACGAGGAGCAAAACAAGACAACGACGTGAAACTTTAAGACAGGTCTGTCTTCGTCGCCACCTCTATGTGCCACATCTAGAGAAGACCCACAATTAAAACAGATAGACCTCTTTAGTCTATGGTCCTAGTAACAAATAAGAGATAAACCAGCTAATTAAAACCATGGACGGCACATTGGTATATTACACACATGTAATGCTGAATAATTGCATTAACCCCTTTAAGCGCTCGTCTCGGTCACTTCAATAACTCCTTCGCTGCTGGCGCACTAATCCGTTGACTTGGTCGATCACACAACAGCCTCCATATTAACGCAGATATTCGCTTGTAGAAATGTCGTTCATACCAGAGTGATATATTGTGAGCATGTCCATGCCTTCATGGACATTAACGTCATGCGTTCTAAATAGTGGTCGTCATGCGTTCATTACTACTAGTACATCGAGATGAACATTCCCGAGGTGCATGATCTGCCATACAATGTGCAATCGTGCATATTAGACATTTCACCCAGTCTCATGCTGTCGGTCTGCACCTGCAGCAGGAATGTAGTCAAAAATGTGACGATGCCGTCTATTGGAACATACCTGGCGCATCAGCAGTGAAGTGTTGGCGTATGGCGGAGGTTTTCAGCAGAGGAAGGGTCCTGAACCTTGTCTTGATAAAGTACCCGTAAGGAGACGTGTAAGGAGACGCGCTGGGCCGCCGTGCGGAGGCTGGGGTGCCGACTGCTGCGTGAGCAGATGGGTGGCGGATCACCGAGGTAACGTTTAACAATGGCTAGACAGCCAGACACACACAGCCACTCTTTTTGCAGTGAAAATCCTCAAAAAGTAACACTTGCTCGAATCAGTTCGTTCAACCACCGTCACGATATATATCGGTGGAAATAAGCATAGGTCAAGAAACTAACGCAAAAAAAATATTCTGAAAGCAGCTGAATAGTGTGCGCTGTAGTTGGCGTGTGTCATCGATTTGACCACAAGGTTTTGCAGGAGAAAGATTGAGACAATTCGAATTAAAAGCGCAGACGAGTGCGCATGGAGCCAACTTGTTTTTAAAGTGCAAAAAGAAATGTATTCGATTTAGGTTGCTAGCTGGGAAGCTAGCTGGAGCCACAACATCTGACCGACGAGCTGGCTAGCGCGAATGCGAGTTGAAAAATGAATCCAGGAAAATACATTCTCGGTGAATCCAAACGGAGGAGTGGACAGTCATTATACGCGTTCAGTGCGCTCTCGCTGACAGGGATCCTGCAGCCATTTTGTTCAAACTAACAACACAGCTCTCTCCCCTCCCAGGGAGACGACGCAGCCGAGGCAGTGGTCCAATGCACGTCCAGCATATCCATGTGACACACACCCACACACCAGTACACTAGTCCTTCGCCCCGCCCCCTCGCCCTACCCTTGACAAAGCGGTGCTCAGATATAGAAAAATGATAGACAGCCATATCATATTTCAAAGGTAATTGCTTAGGCAAGGAGCTCACAGGGCTTACTGATTTTATTGTGTTTGATTTTATTTCACAGCTAATGTGTTATACTATAATCACATTCTCTCAAACTGCTTTTAGCCATGTGTTTGCAATAGCAGGATCTCCAACACATGAAATACCTAATGTGACAAAACAATTCAGAAAAAAATCGTCATTTGAATACAATTCAAATTACCAAATTCCAAAAATCGGCATTAAGTCCTAACATCCTTTTTAAAAAAACGAATCACACCAAGACGCGTTATTCTTACCCAAGATAACCTTTACTTAAAGTATCGTGTGATCCCATGATTTTCTGAAACACACACCTCTCCACGCTATTCAACGCGTGATGGATGGGGTCGACTTGCAACCCCTGCAATGCGTTTGCAGCCGGCTCAGAGAGAAAGAAAAAGTGGCCTCTGTCCATTCTCTGAGCTCCTTTCTCATGGAAATGACCATTGCGTACAAACACACAGAACTCTGGCACACACACAGACACACACAGACACAGACACACAGTGTGGGAACAGGTCAAGGCTGTGGCCCACAAAAGGGGAAGGCTGACCAGTGAGAGCTGCAGGGTTTCATACATCACAGGGAGAGACTATTAATGAGAAAGCCAGGGGCCCCAGGAAAGAGCCCCCTTCTCCCTCTCTCTTCAAGGCAAAATGCCCAGAGCTATTATAGCGGCCGGCTCCGACTGAATGGCAAAAGCAGATGTTCCAAACTGGGGGTTAAGAGAGGTGAGTGCGGAGGGGGTTGCTTTCGGAGACGCCTGAAGGGAAATGTCGTTTTGCATGGATCACAGACTGAGGTTAAGGGGCAGCTTGGCTGATGTCAATGTCAGTCACTCAAATGTATTGGGTTCATAATTATCCGTATGCTTTGAATCAAATAAAAATCAAATGCTAATCGCAATGGAAATGAAAACCCACAGACAGCAATGACTATCCAAACTACAGCTTGCTAAAAGCTTATGAAATACAGCCCGGCAGTCGAAATATGGTTAGGGTTAGTGCTAAGTTAATGCTCCACCCTACATATCTCTATTTCAGGCAGCCACATTTTGAGGAACCAGTTCTCAAAGTCAAGAGGTATCCTAGGTTTTCCCATCACAACACGATGTTCCTATGAAAATATCAGCTCAGAAACATAACTGGGAGTGCTTTTTTTGTGCATGGCTTAATGCATTGCAGTGATTGGTCGAAATACCTTGGATCGGCATCTGGATTTCTTGAATTTTAGACACCTAAAGTACAGAGGTGCTCGAAATATGAGTAGTATATTGAGACGTAACTGTGCATGTATATGTGCGAGCATGTGTATGAGTGAGTGTGTGTGTTTGTGTGTGTGTGTGTGTGTGTGTGTGTGTGTGTGTGTGTGTGTGTGTGTGTGTGTGTGTGTGTGTGTGTGTGTGTGTGTGTGTGTGTGTGTGTGTGTGTGTGTGTGTGTGTGTGCGTGCACATGGTTTACTCCTTTGCACAATGACCCTCCGAATCATCAACGCTATTCTTTCAGGTGTCTCTCGGCTAGTTTTTTGACTAGCCTAATTGCTTTCACATTTCAGCAGAGCGCTGGCAGAAGGAGGTCCAATGGGAAAGCTCTGACATTCTGATAAGAGCCAGCCCATACACACACACAAGCTCAGGACCGACAACACACTGCTCCTCTCCACCTCCTCCTCCTCCTCTTCTGTTTTCTTTCCAGCCTCTCTCTCTCTCTCTCTCTCTCTCTCTCTCTCTCTCTCTCTCTCTCTCTCTCTCTCTCTCTCTCTCTCTCATCGTCTCCTGCCTCTCTCTCTATGTCTGTGATTGCTCCTTTTCAGTGCACACCCTCTTCCTTTTGTTTTAATTCCAGTTTAATCATGAGCTGCGTTCCGCATAAGGTTTTAATTTCAAAACCCGCTACGGGTTTGCCATGCGCACACACACACTAACACATACACACGTACGCACTGACACACACACACACACAAACTCAAACATACGAACAAATGCACACACACACACACACACACACACACACACACACACACACACACACACACACACACACACACACACACACACACACACACACACACACACACATTGTTGTGCATAAACTACGCTAATATACTACTCTGATGTATAACTCCACACACACATATGGGCACATAGTCCATTGCCACAAACTTGTTGATGTGTTATGTGGTAACATGTATATTTAATGTGCATGGCTAGAGTTTATCATTTATATGTTTCCCATGAGGGACAGTTTTTCTATCTCGATGCATTAATAATATCACACATTTATATAAGGCAGATGCATCACCAGACAAAGCACATAAAATAATCCCAACTGGCCCCATTGTGCGCTTTGTATCTGAAAACATATTCAAAATGTAATGCATAATGGGCCGCACACACCAGATAAATGGACACAGTAATCAAGATTCACCATGCTCAGCTATCACACATAAAGTCCCCTTCAAAGACAAAACATGTTGTGCTCTAATCTGTTGGAATCCACTAATCAAACCAATTGAGGTGGAGCCAAATATTTTCCCTAAGTAGCCGAGCAAAGAGGGAGATTTGGGTTTTCAAAGCCACACTCCCCTGCCGTGGGCGTGTGTTTGCCTGCTGTCTGAGGCAGAATGCCTGATGGAATGGAGACGGGCTACTGGAGTTTAGGCTTCTGCGAGGGGGGGCTGCAGTCGGTATTGATTATCAATATGCAAACACCCGCCTCAGTCTAGAGTTTATGCATGTGAGCAATCAAAATGCAGACGGTATGTCACCGTCACTGCGGCTGCCCAGCTCATAGTGACATTTCCAAAGGCATGACTTGACATATGAAATAGTAGCGTCATATTGCTAATCCTGACAGGGCGAGACAGGCTAAGCATCGCTGTAGTTAATGGAAGGGGATCGTACACAGGCTCACGCTGGCTCAATCAGTGTTGGTATGCTGCCAGGAGGACTTTGTTCTCAGCGTGTCTGGCGTATATGGACCCGTATGATCTGTCTTGGCTCGAGGTATTCACTCAGGACGGTGCACCGAACATTGAGCCAGAATTTGTAAAAATTGCTCAATATCTTCAAAAACTATGTTGCTCACTTTTTATTTTTAGATTTTCACACCTTGCGATTATAAATGTCTGTGTATTAAGGCGCTGGGTATGTCTTCAGACAACCATTACAATTTCAAGGCCTCCCTCGTAACAGGAGATCAGAGAAGGAGAGACTGAGAGAGAGATAGTTTTATTTGCAACCTTATTAACATCAACAATCTCTCAATCAGAGGAAAGAATATATACACACAGACACTGTCACACACAAACACAGACACACACACGCAAACACACTTGAAGGGTGCTTAACTACATGTCTCAAGGACAGAAATCAAAGGTCTATGCAGGATTCAGCCAAGCAAACCATGCTGTACATATATGTATAGAGATTCCAGATACTCATCAAACTAATTTCAACATACCCTGTGTTGAACTGTTCCACTCTTACTCCCACTATTAGTGAATAGATATCTTGCCCTCCTGTTTTTTCTAATAAACACTATAGAGTAACTGGATGAGCAACAAAGAGTAAGGCATGCTGTTATCCAGTCTGTGTTTTGTGTGGATGTGTGTGGATTTGTGTGTGTGTGTGTTTGTGTGTGTGTGTGTGTGTGTGTGTGTGTGTGTGTGTGTGTGTGTGTGTGTGTGTGTGTGTGTGTGTGTGTGTGTGTGTGTGTGTTCATGCTTGTCTGTGTGTGCGTGCGTGCATGTTGATGCTCTGGCTGGACAGAGGGAGGCAGCATGGAGTGCAGCACTGCAGGACAGTATTTCCAAAAGGAGGTAATTTCCCCAGGGACGGGCGAGCAGGTAAAGGCCAGCGCGAGATAGAGAGAGAGAGAGAGAGAGAGAGAGAGAGAGAGAGAGAGAGAGAGAGAGAGAGAGAGAGAGAGAGAGGGAGAGAGAGCGAGAGCGAGCGAGAGAGAGAGAGAGAGAGAGTGTGTCAAAATAATGAGGAGTGATACAAATAGCGGCAGAGAAAGTGCACGGTCGATCCAGCCAGTAGACGCTAGCACAACGCACAACCAACCAAAGGTTGAATATCAGAGACTCAAAGATTAGCGTAAAATATTTGTAGTTACCAGCAAATTATTGTATTAATTAGTGTTATTGTTTTACTAATGTATTCTCACATTAATTAAGATTATGTCCTTTTCCTGATGACCTTGCTTTATTTTATTGCAAGCTGCAGCCCTTAATATTAGCATGCATTAAGCCCTGCTTATCTTTCATCCCCCATAGCTAATACGTCAAATTATCATGGGAGAATGCATCTAACGGATGGTGTTTTGCATACCAGGGCTTGTGTGTATGGCTGGACGTGTATGCGTTAGTATCCATTTCTATGCGTGTGTGTGTGTGTGTGTGTGTGTGTGTGTGTGTGTGTGTGTGTGTGTGTGTGTGTGTGTGTGTGTGTGTGTGTGTGTGTGTGTGTGTGTGTGTGTGTGTGTGTGCAAGTGTTTGTGTGTCTATCTGTGTGTGTGTGTGTGTGTGTGTGTGTGTGCATGTGCGTGTGTGTATGTGTGTGTGAGTGTGTGTGTGTGTTTATGAACCTTTGCCTGTGAACCCCCTCTGATATTAGCCTGTCTCTCCCCCCTCTCTCCTCTTCCTAACTCATTACTGGGAATAAGACCAGCCACAATTTTATGTTGTTTTGGGAACTGACTGGTTAATCAGATTTATTGCATACTTAAGCTTAATTGATTGCCTTTATGGCTTGAAATGAATAATTAAGTGCTAACAAGCCTAGTTTCTGTTTCATCATTGGGAAATGATTAGAATGACCCGGTGAGAGTCATTCTGTCAATCAAGAAACAGGACAGCGACATCGTGGGATTACTGTTAATTGTGTGTGAACTGTGACTACAGAGCACACTAGGTATACAAATAACCATACAACCCTACTGGCCTTGGTTTTCTTTGTAATTTTTATTTAGTATAAAAATGTAATAATTAGGCTTACCATAGAATTAGGTATTCGTATGACCTTGAACCAATGATTATATATAACACAGATTATATATAAAAATCTATCAATTTGGAAATATTTGTATCTTAATTCTGAGATCTTTTTTCAATTAGGAATTAAAACGAACTGTCTAATGAAAATGGTTGTAAAAACAATGAACAACAATATTGTTAATAACAACAAAATTAACAGCAATAGAGCAAATAGTGTGTGTTTTATTAAATGGATGTTAGTGTTTACATTAAATGTACTTATATGACTAGCTGAAACATAGACTTATTGGATGATATCTTTTGGGGGTATTTTTTTAAATGTGTTACCCCTGTAGTCAATGTACAATAGTCCAATTTCAGAGTAAGACTTTATGCTACTCATTTATATTAATCAAGAAACCATGTGAAACTATCCATTTACCTTGTGTCTGTTGTTTTCATGTGGGGGAGCTATAGTGTTGACAGTATTATTAGGAGGAGGGCTGGCTATACTGGTGCAGGGACAGACAGTGTATTAAAACAGAGGCGGACCAAACAGAGACAACATATCCTGACCTTCATATGATCTTCCCCAGATCAATACCTATCATCAGCACAGAGGAACGCTTGCCGATTAAGTCAGTAGTAGCAGCAGCACAGAAACACACACACACACACACACACACACACACACACACACACACACACACACACACACACACACACACACACACACACTCGCACATGATGCACCCACACAAGCACACACACAAACAAGCACACACTCAGAGACACACACAGAAACACTTTCTCTTTCTGTCTCTTGCACACACACACACACACACACACACACACACACACACACACACACACACACACACACACACACACACACACACACACACACACACACACACACACACACACACACACACACACACACACACACACACACACACACACACACACAAAGACATAAGCCCAGAACCCTACTAAGCGCATTGATCGGTTTCAGCTGAGTGACACACAGAGTAACAACATGTACACACTCGCTTGGTGATTTAATTTTTTCGCTGGTGGGGGTATCACGTAGTCAGAGGGTGGAGGGGGGGAGACGGAGAGTAACGATTCAGGTCAGAGATTTCCCCCTGGACAGCGCTGTGGAGCCTCTCCACCACAGTGGAACACAGCAGGCCACGGAGGGCGCCGTGTGGACTGCAGTGCTGGCTGCCTGGCTAGTAGGTGGAGATGTGTTCAAATACAGACAGATTATAGTGAAATGGGTTCATTATTTGAAGCCAGACTTTTTGACCTCTTCAACGTGTTTTCTATAATGTGTAACGGTTGAAAGAGATTGTTTTTTTTCCCAATTGAAGTTTCCCCTCCCTCAAGGAAAAATCAAAGAGACGGTATTTTCCAATAGTGGAATGTGAGGTAATGTAGGTGATCATGTGTCTCACCATTTGCATCTGCTTGACATTGAAGGAAAGGGCGTTATAAAGGCCAACAGTATATCACCCTATATACATGATGCCTGGCATCGGCTGACATTTCCACCACACCTTACAAACAACATGCATTACATGCACCATGTACACTCAGACAAATATCCATATCCAACCATCCTCCCCCCATTTCCATTCAATCTGCATTAGTGCAAAGCAAGACAAGTCAATCACTAGCTACATGGGAGAGAAGGAACTTGCAAGAAGGCATCTAATGTATTTGCTGCCCCATGTAAATGTTGCAGGAATATCCATCAGATGGGGGTGATATTTAGGAGTCCATTAACAGGGCAGGGGTGGGTTAATTCACTGTCTGTAGTCAGAGACCCTGGGAGGGATTCAGGGAAGAGCGAGAGAGAGACAGCTAGTATGAGGAACAGAGAGAGAGAGAGAGAGAGAGAGAGAGAGAGAGAGAGAGAGAGAGAGAGAGAGAGAGAGAGAGAGAGAGAGAGAGAGAGAGAGAGAGAGACAGAAACAGAAACAGAAACAGAAACAGAAGCAGAAGCAGAAACAGAAAGAGAATAGATTGATGAAAAAATACATCAAGAGAACCTAGGAAAGGAAAATTACAAGAAAAAAACAGCATTTTTAAAAAGTGTTACAGAGAGAATGAAAGAAAGCAAGAGGGACAACAGGACGGAAGGGAACCTAGGGCGTAAGGGAACACGAGTGGCAAAGGGGGAGAAGAGTAACACAAATAGCCAGAAAGAGAAGGAGACTGGTTTGTGAATGCATGGGTCTGCATGTGCCAGTGTGAGTGTGTGCATGAATGTGTGTCTGTGTGTTTGAGTGTTTATGTGTGTGTGTGTGTGTGTGTGTGTGTGTGTGTGTGTGTGTGTGTGTGTGTGTGTGTGTGTGTGTGTGTGTGTGCGTGTGAGTGTGTGTGTGCGTGTGTGTGTCTGTGTGTGTTTGTGTGTGTGTGTGTGTATTTGTGCAGGGTGTGCTTTAGGAGTAGCCAGGGGCTGAGGGTGGGTGGGGCTGGAAGTGGATTGGGGATGTTGTGGTTGGGATGGTTGCTGCCCGCTATCATCCACCTCAGCCTGGCCGTCAGTTTGATTAATGCGGCTTTCCTCAGTGACCTCCAAGGTCAGACGAATAGTGGGGAACTCTGCCGCTGCGCTGGTTGGGGCAGGGTAACGGCTGTATAATGCACAACCCTGGAGGAAACTAGGCCCTCTATCTATCACTCTCTATCTCTCTCTATCTATCTCTCTCTCTCTTTTTTACTTCACTCTCTCTCTCTGGCTCTCTGGCTCCCTGTCTCTCTGTCCCTCCGTCTCTTTCGCCCTCTCTTTCACTTTTAACAAATGGTGTGTCCGTTTCTCTCTCGTTGTTTGGCTCGTCCATTTCGCTCTATCTGTTCCTCTTCTGCTTGTTTGTGCTGTCTCTAGAACCATTCTCCATCCATC
>NC_079414.1:7711100-7721100 GCF_026213295.1 Gadus chalcogrammus | reverse complement strand
ATGTCCGTCCATCGCAGGGGCAAGAGAGAGGTAAGAGAGATGGATCAGAAACATTGGGAATGTGGGAATACATAAGCCGACATGAGACTTATAAACGGTTTGTTGCTGTAGAACAAGGAGCTCGAAGGCTTCTGGAAACAGTCCCACGACAGTGGAGGTATGATTGTTTCCAGTTTGAAGCTCTGGGAACAAATTGTGACATTCTTCTCCATTGTTTTTTTTACCATGGCAACAGTTTGTATGATATTGCATTCGGTGGTGACAGTTTGAAGTGTTACTAGCATGAGATGTCGAAAGAATAAAGACACATTTAGATGGAACAACTGACGTTTTATTTTGCGTTTCCAAGTCTAGTACTTATTAACAAAGAATCAGTACCTACAGACAGTGTTTTTGAACAGGTAAACAAGCCAAGGTGGCTTCCACATGAAATGGAAACCTGCATCCTCCTTTACCTCCATCGTACAGAAGCATAAGGCAGCATGAGTCACTGACGACAACACCATAACATCTTGGCTGACAAACTCTTTTCATAATACTATAGACATATACAACCGCTGATCTAACTATCCATGTTCTAGCCATCACTCTCTATCCAAGCCGACTAGAGCCCAAAGCTCACAGCCGTTCCAGGACACGAGACACCTCCAGTATAGACTCGAGTCTTGTTGGAAGCGAGCGAGAAAACACAGCCCTGTTCCATTAGTGGGCCGCGGGCTCTGCTCCAATCAAATTGCGCGCCAAAAATTAATTGATCTAAATTGAACTAAATTGATGATGCTCTGTGTGCTTTGGGCTTAAGGGGTGTAGGGTGGAGAGTGAGAGGCCCCCGATTGGAGGCTGTGCGGCTTTTGTCCTGAAGTGAATAATCCATAGAAAGAAGAGGATGTGTGTGTGTGGTAATACAAATATAACTGCTATACAATCTTTTTTTGTAAGTCAGCCTTTATCTGATTACACAGATATTATTTAATTAATGGAATCTATATTTAAGGATGGATTCTGTGGACCAAAAGAAACAGGAGGGACCTGTGATGGCTATCGCTTCCATTCTCTGGAAACACAAGCAGCCTTGAGCAGGAGAGAAACATTATCTAATCAGGCTGTTTTGATTGTCGATAAGTCAGCAATAGAATGATGTCACCCTCTTCCTTTAAGGATCTGGACGGAGCCGGTAGGTATTCTGCTAGTTCCCCCTGACATGAGAAAATATGCGGACCCCAGAAGACAGACAGGTAGAGTGGATGTAGGATGAGGGAGTATGATCAGATAGCACAGCAACACAGACAGGCAAATAGGAATCTAATCCTCTGCACAATGACAAGAAAGGATGGACAGCCCTGCGCTCCTGGAGAGAGAGAGAGAGAGAGAGAGAGAGGGAGAGAGAGAGAGAGAGAGAGAGAGAGAGAGAGAGAGAGAGAAACGTGGAAAAGAAACGGAGCAAGAGAGGAAAAATTCACTTCTACACTTGGCTGATCCAGGAAATCCTGCAATCTCGTGGCAGCCAGAAACCAGTGTGATGAGATGAGCCGTGTCTTTCCATCTCTCATCCTCTATCCCTCCTTCTCTCTTTTACCCCTTTCTCTCTCTCCTCCCTCCCTCCCCCCCTGTATACACCCTCCATTGCCTTCGCTGCCTCACTATTTCAATGTCTGCTCTCTCACATTCATCCATTCCATTTCTGCTCCATGGCTCCGGATCTCTTTCTGGCTTATAATGTTCTCATATTTTCCCCCATTATTTCCGCTCCCTGTATAATTGTTGTATAACTTCCCTGGCTGCTAAAGTATCTCATTAAGGTTCTGTGCTGGATTCTCTGTCTGTGTCTGTCACCATCGCCATCCCTCTCCCTCTGATATAAGCTAACAGAACAGTGCTGCTACCAGACTACACTACCAAGGGGATTCATTCCTCATCTCTGGGCCTGATGCAAGCCAGCTGGCCAGCTAGCTAGGACGACAGCTAGCCAGTCTATAAGCCAGTCCAAGTAGCCAATGCACTAATTAGCCAGCTAAACAGACAGATGGACAGACGGACGGACGGACAGACATACAGACAGACAGGCAGGCAGGCAGGCAGACAGACAGATAGAAACACAGATGAGCAGACAGGAATGGACAGAATGAAAATGGGAAGTATGGTGTCTGTAGTACAGCAGGTTGATTCTTATCCATTCCAGTGACAAGAAGTGAATAATCCATAGAAAGAAGAGGATGTGTGTGTGTGGTAATCTTCATGTACAACATTCTGTGGCTCTCTTAATGTGTATGTGCCAATGCAGAATTCAGTGTACATTAGTACTGTGTGTGCTTAGGATGTGTGTGTGTGTGTATGTTTATGTGCAGGTGCAGTAGCATGTGCATGTGAGCTCACGTGTACTTTGTGTGTAGCTCGTGTGTAGCAATGTACATTTCTGTGACATTGTTGTTGTTTGTCTTTATGTGTGTGTGTGTGTGTGTGTGTGTGTGTGTGTGTGTGTGTGTGTGTGTGTGTGTGTGTGTGTGTGTGTGTGTGTGTGTGTGTGTGTGTGTGTGTGTGTGTGGTATGTGGTGTGTGTGTGTAGGTGTGTATGTGTGTGTGTGGTATGTGGTGTGTGTGTGTGTTTGTTAGATGTGTACTTGTGAATGTGCACCCCTCAGACGCTGAAGCCTGGCTGCAGGCGCTCCCCTCCCCAGCCGGCGGCCTGTGGCCCGTGAAGCCCGTTTGTTTACACTATGAATCCAGGAGGACGGTCCTTCCCTGCTCCCCACCAGGGTCCTAGGGCTGAGGAAGTGGAGGGCTGCAACCTGTTGCACGGTAGGTCAAGTGAGAACCAACCCGGGCCTTTGTAAGCCGGGGGACCACTGAAGTAGACGGCACCACAACAAGGATGGATTGAGAAGCTCCTATAACAAAGCAATTACACCTTCTAATGAAGCCCTAATTGCGATTCATTATGTCCACACCGAGTCTATTCACGACGTCTTTTGTTCTCTGCCGTCGCGCCGAGAAAGCCGCCAGCCCGCTAACCTCTGAGTGGCTACGGCACAGCATTTAATATGCTTACAGTGATGGATCACACACACACAGACACACTCAAACACACACACACACACACACACTAACACACACAAACATACAAACGCACACTCTCACACACACACACACAGCCACACACGCACACACACACACGCACTCAAGGAGAGGCAAATGATGGGTGGAGGGGTGGTGTGTGGTGGCAGAGAACTCTCCATTGAGAACCTGTAATTATAGGGCCTGTCGCAAGATAAATCAATTAGCCCCAACATATAGCTTTTAATTTAATTCCTGCTAATTAAAGCGGTGCAGCAGGGAAGGGGGTGAGTGCGCATTCCAGGGGGAGGCATGCATGTGGGGGGGGGGGGGGGGGGGGGGGGGGGGAGGCATGCAGAGGGTCCCTCGGTTTGGATTGGAGTGAAATCCACCAGTGGATTGCGGTGTGTGTGTGCGTGTGTGTATATGTGTGTGTGTGTGTGTGTGTGTGTGTGTGTGTGTGTGTGTGTGTGTGTGTGTGTGTGTGTGCGCTTGTGTGTGTTTGGCAGGGGGGGTCCTCTGGAGCTGGTTGAATGCAATACACATCATCACCTGGAGCGCTTTGACTGACAGGTGACAGTTTAATTGAAATAATTGAGATGCTCATTAAGGGAGGCGGACCCAGTCCTTGATGAGGGAACGACGAGGGAGTGCGTAAGTGTGCGGTGAGTGTGTTCGTAAGTGTGCCGTTGAGTCGGTGCGTGTGATCGGGTAGGGCGGTGTGTTTAAGTGTGTGGAAACAGATAGAGACATGAAGGCTTTTAATCAAGAGGCTTCCCAGTGTCAAGTGTTTAATCTGTGACGCCTCATGCTCTCCTGGTGCCATGGAGCATTGTCTGGGCCCCCGAGGAAGTCTAGTGGTCGAGACTCACTTTTATAACCTAACTGTTATGTGTGCGACAGAGTACAGTATACTGTAATAACAATGATAATGTAATTTAAATGGTTTTTTTCTAGGCACTTTACATGATAAAAAGACAAAATACAGGAATAAAACGCATGATGTACATCTTTTATTGTATTTGTTTTGAATATAAAATATGTATTGTATATGTGCCCCTATATGAGTGTCTTTGTGTGTTGGTGTGTGTGTATGTGTGTGTGTGTGTGTGTGTGTGTGTGTGTGTGTGTGTGTGCATGTGTGTGCATGTGTGTGTATGTGTGTGAGCCTGTCTGTGTCTCTGTAGAGTTCCTCTACAGAGACAACCACCTCCAGGGTTTTTAATGTGACCGGCGCCACGTTAATAAGACAATAAGACTTCCAGGGCCATCGTTTATCTGAGCGTTTATCAGCCCGCCTCACAGATCCCATGCCCTGCCCTGTACCATGTCAGACCAGGGGGCCGGAAGGAGCTAGAGAAGTGAGAATAAATTTATCAATTTATATAATTGAAGGCATAGGTTTGTGTGTTTGTTTGTGGGTGTGTGTGTTGTTGTGTGTGTGTTTGTATATATATATATATATATATATATATATATATATATATATATATATATATAAATATATATATATATATATATAAATCGGACAATGAGAGAAATATATATTCAAGAAGATAAAAACACCACACTGAAATGCCTTTATTGAACCACCGACCTTTTTTTATTCATTACTTCCCTTAGTGGAGTGTGCGTGTGTGTGTGTGTGTGTGTGTGTGTGTGTGTGTGTGTGTGTGTGTGTGTGTGTGTGTGTGTGTGTGTGTGTGCGTGTGTGTGTGTGTGTGCGTGTGTGTGTGTGTGTGTGTGTGTGTGTGTGTGTGTGTGTGTGTGTGTGTGTGTGTGTGTTTGGTGGGGGAGGGGTGTGCAGCCTGAGTGGAGGCAGACGCCCCACAGGGCAGCCCTCTCACTTGGCCGTCACCGCCCTATCAAGGTTGCCTTGGTGACACTGGCTGGCTGCCGATGGGAAAATGAAAAATGTCAATTAATGCTGAAGATATTTCTAGGATAGATCTGAGGAGAAGTACAAGGAGAGCGAATAGAGCACAAGATGCTGCCCTCAGACTGTATGCGTTTATGTATGTATACTCACACACACACACACACACGCACGCACGCACGCACACACACACACACACACACACACACTCACACACACACACACACACACACACACACACACACACACACACACACACACACACACACACACACACACACACACACACACACACACACACACACACACACACACACAAAGAAGAAGAACATCAGAGGCATCGAACAGGGGAGAGCAAGGGAGCGAGGAGGGGAAGGATGGGTGGAGGAATGGCTGAAGCAGACAGGGGAGGTCTGCTCTCTATGTCTTCCTAGAAACCCAGCTCCTCCGCATGCAACTGGCCATTTGATGAGGCATGTGAGATAAGGTCGGGCAGGGAGCGGATGGGAAGAGAGAGAAACAGAGAGAGAGAGAGCAATCCTTCACAGCATCAATCTAATACCATGTGGTCAATGTAGATTATTGAGAGAGTTAGTGCTATCTGATGTTGGGAGATAAATTTCAGGGTGCAATATCCATGTACAGTATGTACCATGTGTGTACCGATGTATTTACCATGCTTGCATATATGTTTGTATGTATGTATGTATGTATGTATGTATGTATGTATGTATGTATGTATGTATGTATGTATGTATGTATGTATGTATGTATGTATGTATGTATGTATGTATGTATGTATGTATGTATGTATGTATGTATGTATGTATGTATGTATACTATGCATGTATGTTTGTATATACCTATGTATATGTACCAATGTATGTAACTATATTAAATAAATGTATGTATGTATGTATGTACTAAATACCAACATGCATTCATACATACATGCATACTGTGGCATCCCGCCCCTTAAACCTCGGCCCGGGCGGGTCCGAGGTGAGGTAGTCGACGGCCGCCACCCACCGACTGGCGACAGAGAGCACCACTTCTCGCTCCCCAATCAGCGTGATTGGCGGACACCTGCTGGAGGGAGCAGGAGCCATCTTAAAAGGGCCACGAGGACAGACAGACGGGACCGGGAACCATGGAGAGCTAGGAAGCCCATGAGACCATGACGCATTAGAGGCTCACGGAGATCCTAAGTCTATTTTGTATATGGACCCTGTATACCCCGGTTTTCTGATATTAAACGGCTTGAACCCTGACTACCCGACTCGTTCATACCTGGAACCCGCACCAACAAGTACCGGCTTACCACATATGGTGGAGGATGCGGGCAAGGAAAGAACCGACTACAACCCCACGGTAGACGACCCACCAATCCGGCATGCAGACACCGGACGGAACCACGGCCGCCGCCGCCCTGCGACAACAGCAGGCGCAGGTGCAAGCCGCTTCCCTGCAGCGGGAGACCATGGAGAGCATTGCCCTGCTCCGCGAGGCCGTACTACGGCTCACCCAGCACGCCATCCGCGAAGCTCCAACCGCCGCCCCGACCAGTCGGCTCACCAAACTCGATCCTGACGACGACGTGGAGGCGTACCTGGAGGTGTTTGAGCGGACCGCCCAGAGGGAAAACTGGCCGGAGGATCAGTGGGCCCACATCGTGGCACCATTCCTCACCGGACCCGCACAACAGGCGAGCCAAGACCTACCAGCGGAGACGGCCCGACAGTACCCCGCCCTCAAGCAGGCGATCCTGGCCTACTACGGCCACAACCTCGCGGCCCGCGCCCAGCGCTTCCACGACTGGCGATTTGACGTACGGGGGGCAGTACGGACACAGATCGCTCAGCACGCGCGCCTGGCGAAGAGGTGACTGGCGACAGGAGAGGGGCCCAGCCCTATCGACCGGGTCCTGATCGACAACACCATCCGGCAGCTACCGCTGGGCGCTCGGAGAGTACTTGCCCACCAACATCCCGACACAGTGGATGACCTCGTGAAGCAGAGAACTGGCAGGTGGCCCAGCAGCTAAGCGCCAGCACCGGGACCAGCGCGCGACCAGCCGAGACCCGCCGAGACCGACGGGGACCCACGACCGGGGCCCCGGCTCCACCACCCGACTCGCCGATCCGGGCTCAGGGGAGCCGCGAGGGGAGGCGGTGCTACGAGTGTGGCCAGGCCGGCCACATAGCCCGCTATTGCCCGGGAGACTGGGATGTGTCGATGCCGTCGGCTTACGCAGGCGAGGGGACGGGCCGGCCCTGCCTGCTGGCGACCTGTTGGGCGCAGGGGACGACCGGGGAGCCCTACCATCCCAGCGCGGGTCATGAATACGGACACACAGGCCCTACTGGACACCGGCACCGTAGTAACCCTTCTCCGCCCCGACCTGGCAGGTGGAAAGGAGGGGGGGCCCCTGGAGGTGGCCTGCGTGCATGGGGACACACGGGTCTACAAGACCTGCCATGTGGTCGTCCGGATGCCGCATGGGGTGTTCACGGTGCGGGCGGGGATTGTACCGCACCTCCCGGTGCCGCTCCTGATTGGCAGGGATTGCCCAATATTCCACCGGCTGTGGGACCCGGCGCGGGAAGGCCGGGGAAGGAGAGAGCCTCCCCGCCGAGGGGGGAGGGGAGCTCGGCAAGCCTGCGGGGGGGCCGCGCGGATCCCAGCGTCTCCCAGGGAGTCAACGGCCGAGGACCAGGGATCTGACGGGAACGGACCCTCACCTCCGGGATCCCCGATCTCCACAGGAAGAGGAGGGCCCGCCAGGACCGGCTCATCGGGACCCCACCACGACACCCCGGACACCCTCATCGCGTCTGAGCCACATGACCCACCGGGGGAGCTCCCCTCTGACCGAGTTCTCAGACCATCTTCCCGGGGAGGGGGGGGAGTTCGGACCGACCAGGCCAGTTCGTCAGCGCCCAGCTCCAAGACGAGGCCCTGAAACACGCCTGGAGCCATGTGTTGGCCCACGACGGACAGACTCGGGACTCGGTGAGACACCTACCGCACCCTCACTTTAGCACTAAGGGGGGGCTACTACACAGGGTAGTGGAAGGAGAGGGGGGAGGCACGTAACAGCTTGTAGTCCCCAGAGCATACGTGAGCAAGGTTCTGTTTATGGGCCACACCCACCTCCTGGGAGCCCATCTGGGCATGGACAAGACCCGAGACCGGGTCCTCGCGAGGTTCTATTGGCCAGGGGTAAAAAAGGATGTAGAGCGATACTGTCAGGGATGTCCCGAGTGCCAGAGGGTAGCGCCGAGAGCTTCAGTCTGCAACCCCCTTATCCCCATGCCGATCATCGAGACCCCGTTTGACCGATAGCTCTGGACATTGTGGGACCCCTATCCAAGACCAGCCGGGGTCACCGATATATCCTGGTCCTGGTTGACTACGCCACCCGGTAACCCGAGGCTTTACCCCTTCGCGCAGCCACCGCAAAGGCGGTCGCCAGGGAGCTCATGTTGCTGTTTAGCCGGGTGGGGATCGTGAAAGAGGTATTGACTGATCAAGGCTCGTACTTCATGTCTCGTGTAATGACGGAACTGCTTAGACTCCTGCAGGTAAAGCAGCTCCGGACCCCAGTCTACCACCCACAGACGGATGGCCTGGTTGAGCGTTTTAACAAAACGCTCAAACAAATGCTAAAGAAGGCCATGGACGCGGACGGGAAAAAATGGGACCAGCTGCTGCCCCATATCCCGTCCGGGAGGTGCCACAGGCGTCCACAGGGTTCTCACCGTTCGAGCTGCTGTACGGACGAAGGCCCCGCGGCCTCCTGGACCTGGCCAAGGAAGCATGGGAGAGCCAGCCGTCCCCCCATCGCACTACCCTGGACCACGTAGAACAGGTGAGGGACCGCATGGCCCGGGTTTGGCCAATCGTCCGGGAACACCTCCGGCAAGCCCAGCAGGCCCAGGCGAGGGTTTACAACCGGGGAGCCCAGCTGCGGACCTTTCAACCCGGCGACCTGGTCCTGGTGCCCACGGCGGAGTGTAAATTCCTCGCTAAGTGGCAGGGGCCCTATGAGGTGGTAGAACGTGTGGGGGAGGTCAACTACCGGGTGAGACAACCCGGGAGGCGGAAGCTGACCCAGTTGGAGAGGAGGAGGAGAACCCCCGAACCCGGTAGGAGAGGACCTCAGCCCGGCCCAGAAGCAGGATCTCGCCACCATCATCATGCAGCACCAGGATGTATTCTCGGAGGTGCCCGGGAGGACCATGATCGTACACCACGATACCCGGACGGCGCCGGGAGTGAAGGTTTACCCCGGGACCCTGTATACCCCGGTTTTCTGCCGAGTACGGCTTGAACCCCGACTACCCGACTCGTTCATACCTGGAACCCGCACCAACGAGGAACGGGTTACCACAATACATACATGTATGTATGTATGTTGGTATTAAGTATGTATTAGTGTACCAATGTATATATGTTTATATATATGTATGATTGTATGTATGTATGTAAAGTATGTTTATATATGTATGTATGTATGTCTGTATGTTTATACATATGTATGAATGTTTGTATGTATGTATGTATGTATGTATGTATGTATGTATGTATGTTTATATATGTATGAATGTATGTATTTATATATATATATGTATGTTTATATATGTATATATGTTTATATATATGAATGAATGTATGTATGTATACCTGGAACCCGCACCAACGAGGAACGGGTTACCACAATACATACATGTATGTATGTATGTTGGTATTAAGTATGTATTAGTGTACCAATGTATATATGTTTATATATATGTATGATTGTATGTATGTATGTAAAGTATGTTTATATATGTATGTATGTATGTCTGTATGTTTATACATATGTATGAATGTTTGTATGTATGTATGTATGTATGTATGTATGTATGTATGTTTATATATGTATGAATGTATGTATTTATATATATATATGTATGTTTATATATGTATATATGTTTATATATATGAATGAATGTATGTATGTAGGTATGGGTGCATGTGTGTGTTTACGTTTGAAGCTAATTATATTTCCGCATGTCTATATAGGGGCCC
>NC_079414.1:7703600-7706100 GCF_026213295.1 Gadus chalcogrammus | reverse complement strand
CTAGGATTCAGGTGTAGATGTGTGGGGCTGGAGGTCAGAAATGTAGAATGAAAGGTACAGTGGAGAGGTTTTAAATAGGATCGTTACTAAGCAACCGTGGAGAGGAGCAGAAGTCCACAGAGTGCATCCTCCATTACACATTCATGTTCCAGACAACATGGTCTTGCCCTGAATCTGAAACGTACAACACCAAGGTTATCTACAATCTGTGTGATACTCTAGGGAAATCTATAACTCACAGCTGTTACTTCAGCCACCTACCAATAACCCCCTTTATTTAAACCCTACTTCTCTATGTGTCTCTCGTAGCATTATTCATTCACTCCCTCCAACTGTTTCCTTCATACTATATATACCGGTTGCATCAAATCCAAGATCGCATGATGTCCCCCCCAGAGCTCCAAGGCAAACTTTATAGAGGCCAAAATCCCCCAAACTACTTACTTACTACATCTTTCTTGTCAATAAGTGATCTCAACGGTTGAAGGCATGATGTGTGCCAGTGACGATGCCTACTAGAGGCCAAAGTCGGTATTATAATATCTAGGCTGAGATATGGTCATGATCTTTATCGTTCATGTAGTCTGCTGAAACACTATTTTGGTTGGCTTACTTCCAGGTGCCTGTGTACGTCACATAACAGTGCCAGGAGCGAGAGGAATAAAAAAATGAAGAGGAGAACAACGACATCGACTTTTTTGATGAGGGATTTCACAAAGCAATATCCGAACTATGTAACCGAAACCTATATCCCTCTTTCAGAAACCCCACCCTCTCTCACACCTCCAACCACTATTGTGTGATTTTTTGGGAGGAGAATGGCATCGCTCATGCCCCTGTCAGGGTTCAGGCCTGTAGTCTGCCAGTGGCTCTGTATCGGCACCAAGGAGTCGCTGCCAGGGGATCAATCAAACTGATGATGGGTTTAGAAAGGGGGGATTGTAGAACATATGTTTTGATCAATGTTTGCATAGATTTTGCTGCCCGCAACATGATCTAATTGACGTGGGAACACATTGAAATCCAAATTTCGGAAACTATGAGAAAAAATGTATAACGTTGCAAAGCAGATTTGAATGTAGGCAATTATCATCTAGATAGAATATGAACTCGCCAATGGCTGCTCATGCAACTTGTCTGATACCGAGCCTCGTGGGACTAAATAGACCAAATTGTCCATTGTTTTGTAGAAAAACATAAAAAAGCAGCAAATCACTACAAAGTACTCTATATCTAGTTTCCCTGGTCAAGGCTGACTCCTACATAAGAATACTACTCTAAGCTGTGTTTGTCATTGTTAGATCAGCGTTGGCACATTCTTTGTGTATGTCTAGAACCATATTAGCATTGCATTCACAACTGCTGATGCCAGCGAAACGCTACAGTATACTGCACCAGTGTTGCTGCGGGTCCACGCTGAGCAGTGATTACAGCCCCTGGTCGGCACGCAGGTCTGACTCCCATCTCAACAGTGGGCCTGCTCAACAGCACTTCAGAAGCCTGGAGAGTTGGACCCGCGTGGCTGCATGTTGACAGTAGACGTTTGCGTCCTCAGAACCACTCGGCCATTAGCTAAGTAGTCCACTCCAACAGACTGAAGTTGATGCAGCCCTATGTATGTCTGACCCTATGTATATGTCTGTGTGTGTGTGTGTGTGTGTGTGTGTGTGTGTGTGTGTGTGTGTGTGTGTGTGTCTGTGTGTGTGTGTGTGTGTGTGTGTCTGTGTGATGGTGTGGGTCTGTGTGTGTGTGTGTGTGTGTGTGTGTGTGTGTGTGTGTGTGTGTGTGTGTGTGTGTGTGTGTGTGTGTGTGTGTGTATGTGTGTGTGTGTGGCAGGGAACATGTTTTTCAGATCTGTATATGTGCCTTTTGTCACATTTCTGTGTGTGTACCTCTGTATGTTTTTCTGTATCGTTGTGTGTTGGTATACATGTATATACGAACAGTACACACAAGGGTTTATTCCTGAATGTGCACGTATTAGTGGGCGTGTGTTTGTGCATGGATTCTAGCATGTAATTCTGCATTTGTGTGTGTGTCCGTCTGTGTCATTGTTTGTGTGTGTGTGTGTGTGAGTATGTGTGTGTGTGTGTGTGGGAGTGCAAGGGTACTTGTGTGTATGTCTATTGTCTATCCCCCAAATGCTCGGGCAGGCGGTAAATAAATCACCCAGGCAGAATTTGAGCTGTTTTTTGTTACCTCGGGGGCAGAACCAAAGGACGGAGCAGACACGGCGTCCAGGAAAAGGTCAAGGAGGGGAGGGGGAGGGAGGGGAGGGAGGGAGGGGCGAGGGAAGGGGGGGAAGAAGGCATCTGGAAAAGGTCGAGTCGCAGCCCAAATGAACTGGATGAAATACAATGATGTGGTGGAGGAGGAGGAGGAGGAGGAGGAGGAGGAGGAGGAGGAGGAGGAAGAGGAGGCTGGGATGGAGAGGCGAGGAGAAGGGGAATGGGTTTGTGGGTGTGTGAGTGTAATCGTGGCCACAGTGGATGGAGAGACG
>NC_079414.1:7686100-7701100 GCF_026213295.1 Gadus chalcogrammus | reverse complement strand
GACAACAGTTTTTGTTAGACAGGCACACTTTAGTTCTAACTTTGTTTTGAATGGACCAGTTCCTCCAGTGCGAGATTGAAGCCAGATTAAAAACAGTCGTTATCTCAAAATGTCACTGGATAATTGACGTTTGTGACAGCTCTTCCTGAGCACAATGTATCTCCGCTGCCATTATTCCAAACATTACTCATTTGGACTTTTATCTTTTGATTTCCTGGAAGATTTCCCAGAGCTTTCTGCATTGTGGTGGTGGTGTGTGTGTGTGTGTGTGTGTTGGGGGGGGGCTCTAAGGCAGTGCGGGGTTCCACATGTGCACACTCAAATGCCAGCGTGTGCATTAGCACTCCCTTGCTAACTGTCTATACCCAAATTATCCCTGCAGAGACACCGATTATCTTCCCCTCAGGAACGCTGAGTGGGAGACCGAGATACGCAGAGGAGAGTGGAGTCTGCAGACTGGGAGCCGGATAAAGGAGTTAGGGAGTGTCAAATAAAATTACATATTCTCAGGAAGAAAGGAAAGTAGAATAAAATACCAACAAAAACAGATCCAAAATGTGATGCTACAAACAAAATTCCTTAATTTTTCCCTATTTCTTTATCCTCCCAAATAAGAAAACCTCATACTATGATGTTAACAACTCAATTCAAGCAACCCAGCAACAAGAGGCCCAATCCTATCCTACCCCGTTTTGTGAACTGTCTGATTGTCATAATGTCCCAGTTACAGAAGGTTGCTTTACTCAAAGGCCCTTGAGGAGCAGGCAGTTCACTGGGGGGCCGTCTTGGTAAAACGAACAAGCTGTATCTTTGTGGATTACAAGACATAATTACTATCTCTTTGTAAGGCCATAAGTGCAAAGAAATATTACGATTATTCTATTTGTACCCCGTCCATCTCCACATTACAGCTTTCAAACAGGACGTAGATTGAAAAATAATGAATGCCGGTAATTATTTGACATGTGTTTGCATTACAAGCGCAGACCCGAAAGCATTAATGGCTCCATTGTTTATTGTGTTAGCGTATTCCCACTTGCTGGTAAAATGTCCTCTACAAGCCACCATAACGACACCATAATGCCAGCGTCCCACTGTCCCGGGGACACATGGAGAGGAAATGAATACATGCGTTGAAGACATTTAAACCACTCTCAACAACCATACTCCCGCAAAAGCCACCAACTCCAAGTGGCGTTGTGCGGTTCATGACTGTCATGAGCAATTCAAAAATGCATTAGTGATTCAAGGCAAAAGAATTTCCACCGCCACTTAAGAGCACAACAGAATAGATCAGCAGGTACGGTTGACATTTCACTAAAAAATGAGTCACTAGCATAAGAAAAGGGCTATGAAAGTGGAAAAAGGCTATGGTGTGTTATTTTAAAAGCCATTCACACGCCACGGCGCCGGAACGCCAAGCAGTCCTTTCATTAGCAATAATGTGCTCCTGTGGCAGGGCCTGTGTTGGAGGCAGCCAGGGGAATATGTAGCTGGGAAACCTGTCTCCTGCAGAGGACAATCAGACCCAAATAATGACACCGTGACCCAATGATACCAAGGTCCACCCAAATCAGCAGCAGTGATAAGGAGCCCCAACACCCTCAAAACACACCTACCTAGTAATGCAGAGACATAAGGATGGGAAATATAGCTCACCAGATATTGTTATGCAACCACACAGTCACGGAACCACAGGACCCACTTGCACATATATTACTTTATAACGACTGACCTGGGCTGATTTTCAAGACTTGCCGACGCACAGACATAACGACTTTAGCCCACTCTGCACAGGCGAGAATATATTCTCCCATGATTTTTCGACACCATGAAAATGTAAACAGTAAACCGTGGATGCTCCACTGTTATTGTTTGTGTAGCAGTTGGAACAAATGGAAATTGAGTGTAAAAGACAGAAACAAAGCATATGATGCCAACCTATGTCTGTAAAGTCCACACATGCTTTTGTCTTTGATATTGTCCTGTTGGCATCATGCATGTTGCGGTAGTTTTGGTTCCATGCATATTGGCAATTGTTTTTTCCAACTCCTCGTCAATACATTTTTTATTGGCTGTTGACAATTCCCCTACCGGTTTGCAAAAGTTTAAAGTTCAAGCCCCTTTCCCCCTGTTAAGTTAAAGCCCCTTTCCCCCTGGGAAAAAATCTCTAGCCGCTTTCCCACTAAACAAATATATGGATAGACCCTTTTCCACTGGAGAAATATGATTATAACCTCTTTGCCATTGGATTAAAATTAATATAGCCCGTTTACCACTTGACAGAAAACCTACTTACACCCTCTTACACCTGGCTTTTTTCTTTAGTGGGAAAGGTTACAATCGGCATTCATTCCCGGGACAAATGACTCCAGTAGTCAAGGCTGTTTATTGGCTCCTGCTCCGATCGGCATTGATGGAACCGTGACAACCGGGTGGACAGACGGATTTCCAAAGCTTTTCAGGCACGATGCTTTGATGGGCGTTGAAGTTCCGGACGTTGACGTGAAAATAGGCAGGAACAACATTTTGTTCTTCGAACCGAGTTTGAAAGAGAATAACCTGAATAAGGTGAATAAGTAACCAAGGTGACATCATCACTGGCCTTCATGATGCTTTCTACCGTTTACTAACCCTGTTTTCTGTGACTGCGAAGCATCTGAAACCGAAAAAACCCCTGAAAGGCGTATTTGCCGACTGGCAATGGGAAAAGACTCAATCCCTTATTTTAAGAGGGTGTTCCCGTCTTAAAAAATACTGCTTCACACTCAAATATTTGTAGAACTGATAACTACAATTGTTTGTGATATTGTATGAGGAGGGTACATTTGACAATGGCAGCTAGGGAACTCAAACATAGAGCAGGCAGGGAATTTTTCCTGCAGACAGTCAGAACTATATCATTCCTCTCTCACATACACACACACACACAACTGCACAAAGCTTTTGTAAGCAGGCACAAACTCAACATCTCATACACGGGAGGCTTGTCGTGAGCTGTAGGTGATCTGTTGCTACGGGAGCAGCACAACACCGGGTTCGTTTGAGGTCTACCATTTTAAGCTTATATCAATAAATATATTTTAATATATACACAAGATTGAATTCCATATCTCACACAGACAGAGACACACACACACACACACACACGCACACACGCACACACGCACGCACGCACGCGCGCACGCACGCACGCGCGCACGCGCGCGCACACACACACACACACACACACACACACACACACACACACACACACACACACACACACAAACAGGGAAGGCTCCATGGGAGGTTCAGCCCAGCATGGAGGCTCACCGGGTTCATACACAAGAAACCGACACAGGCGAGGTTTGGTGAAATGGCCTCTGTGCTTTGATCATGATTAGGGAAGGGGGCTGCGACCCAAAGAAACATTGCCTGTCCAAGATCATGACGCTTGATCATCCTGTCCAGGGAGCCAGGAGAGCGGGCGGCGTCCAGGACAGGAAGGAAGCTGCCAAATCAAAGGACATGTGGAGCCAGGGACGACTAGAGTCCCAATCCACATATTGCTTCAGTCGCGGCCTGTTGGGCTGCCTCCAATCAGATAACATTGGAAGAATGTCAAAAATAAAAAGCAAACTTTTTGTTCCAGGAACACGTAAAGGCTGTCATTAAATACATCGACCCTCACAGATAATCTTTAATTGATTCTACTATAGCTGCTAAAACATGCACACACGCACGCACGCACGCACGCACGCACGCACGCACGCACGCACGCACGCACGCACGCACGCACGCACACACACACACACACACACACACACACACACACACACACACACACACACACACACACACACACACACACACACAGATAGACAGACATACAGACAGAAGCTCAAAGACACACACAGGCTAACACACTCCTATAACTGCCTTATGGGGAGGGGATGGGATTTGAGCCCTGGAGCCGGAGAGGACGAGCAGGCGCTGGAAGGACTTGTTTGCACGGCGACCGCTCGATAAGCACAGATGCTGGATCGTGTGTCAGACAAAGCTCAGCTCACCATCTATCAACACCCCAGCTCACACGGAGGCCTCGTTCACCTCAAACACCAATTGGAGGCTGCTTTGAAAATACAGTCACACTTGAGCAACCAATGAGAGACGCCCTCATGTCAGCCAGCCAGAGGCGGACATTACTGGTTCACTTGTTGTTCATGACAGGTACTGTGGGTGTATGTGAGCCTGAATTGGTGAATGTGTGTGTTTAGAGATTTCGTCCCACTAACGGCGCTGGCAGCAGCAGTCTTTAGCCCTGGTCGCTGGCCCATTAGCCTAATGCTAAAGGCTAATTCACAGGAGTAGATGAGAGTCCTAACCTCTAACAAGAGTTAATCAGCAAGAACACACAGCAATTGAATCACCACACAAGCACTCCAAAAGTTAATTTCACAAATGTACTCACATTTTCAATAAATTGATTCAAATATTTGAACTATTTCTCTTTGCGGTATGTATCTGTGTGTGTGTGTGTGTGTGTGTGTGTGTGTGTGTGTGTGTGTGTGTGTGTGTGTGTGTGTGTGTGTGTGTGTGTGTGTGTGTGTGTGTGTGTGTGTGTGCGTGTGTGTATGTGTGTGGGAGTGTTCTGTCCCAGTATGTGGGGTTTTCTGTGTTTGAGTTTCTATACAAGGGAACTTAAACAGTCTCATTCTCTTCAGTTCAGTTTTTATCCATATTATTATAATCCATATTTAATATTTTTCCAGTCATTTCCCATTTTCAAATTATTTAAGGTGAGCGCTTTTTCTCGCAGATCTGACACGCAGCATTAGCAAATTATTTTACCCTAGACAAATCTCTCAGAAGCTTCAAAAAGCGTGTCAGACTGCAGTAAAACAGTATCACAGCCCCAGCAACAACAGAATAAACCCTGCCTTCTCTGCACCCCTCGCTGCTTCCTCTGGCTCATTCGCAGCACGCTCGGTCTCATCTGCATATCACCTGTTCCAGCCAATCAACCGCTTCCCTTCAAGTCATTCCATTTTGACCCAGCAACTGACAATGGCACGCGGGGATCTCTCCGAGGAGCCACCACATTAATCAGAATCCCTCTCCCCAGGACACGGGAAGATGAAAATGGTGGAAGAGAATCGCTATGAATGCAGGCTGTCTCGACCGTTTAGACTTTTCCCTTTTTAATGAGTGTACCCTTTGTGCTCCATCAAAAAAATAGACTTCAAAGAAGATAGAGTGAAAGGAGACGCGTCGCTGGCTGGGTCCCAGCACGACTGCGGTGGACTTGGGTCTGGTGGAGGGGGAACACCTCCACCCAATAGTCAATACCGAGCAGGAAAGACCAAAGCCGGCTTCTACTGTTCCTATGAAGCTAGGATGTTTGAATAGACACCAGTAAAAACTAGGGATGGGCAAAATGATTATTTTCCGGGATCTAGTTCTTTCAGTTCAGTTCACTATAACGATTTGTTCGTTTGATTTGTTCGTTACGTCAGATTACGTCATTTGACGGGGAATCTCACAGGTGTCTGCCCCCCCCCGCGAGACGGCCCTGAGCATAATTTAAGCGATTTCTAGGCTCTACCCCCCGTGAAAATCGACAAGATATACTATATAGTATAACCAAACGTCCCACCAATATTTATACCACTTGCTTACTCTCTATATGTCATTCATGGTTTTATAATTATAATTTTATTGTACTTTACATTCTTCATTATTCAGGCATTACAGAACTTTCATGGTCATAACTAAAAAATACGAACTGCAGTTTAATTTCTTTGTTTGTTCTCGAATTGACGTAGAATGGAGCAAAAACTCCTGGGATTAGGAAATGCGTTTATCCAATATACAGATGGAGGTCAAGTCCATTTTCGGAAATGTAGGGGGATATATGAGTGGCCCCACGTCGAATGGTATGACCCAAGATACATCAGACAGAGAAAGCGCGCAAATTCGACTGGTACCACCTTGTCATTTGTTTACCCAGGTGCCATGGCAACACCATTGCTACCTCTCATTGGCTGAATCTTTGAGAACGTTGTAGACTCAAGCGATATAAGGTCGCGGGGAGACAAAGCTCTGTTCATTTGTATATTTTATTTACGTGACCATATTTTTGTTTTATGTTAAAAGAAAAGAATCAAAGAACCAGTTCTTCTTGGTTTGGGGAACCAGTTCTTGTCGTTCACGTTCGGGATTCGTTCGTTGTAAATGAATCGGTCGCGACCGACTCATCCCTAGTAAAAACACAAGCATAGATGAACCTCCCCATCTCTCTATATTTCACGGTCTCCGTGAGCTCGGTCTCTTCTTCAAACATCCTCACAAACACAGAAAAAAACAGGCAGGCAGGCAGACAGACAGACACAGACACACAGACACAGACACAGACACACACACACACACACACACACACACACACACACACACACACACACACACACACACACACACACACACACACACACACACACACACACACACACACACACACATCCATCTTTCTCTCTTCAGTACCTCCGCAACGTAGACCCACACAGACACAATAAAAGGCGGGGGGGAGCCCCCCCCTATTAGCAATGCCTTCCACCTCCTTTCCCGCCTGCAGCCCCCCCTCTACATGACCCCGCCCCCTGGTCCTCCAGGGCTCATTACAGAGGCAGCCGGCAGCAGGCAGGCTGGGCTGCTGTCCCCCCCAGGTATAGCAGGCTGGGACGGTGGGTGGAGGAGGGGGTGGAGGACGCAGGACGGACAGCTGGACACATGTGTGAGTCTGGAGGCTTACTGGATACGGGTAGATGGACCGAATGATGACTCATCAGATTATAGGATGGATGGTTGGGTGGATAACTCGATGAGACTATACAGATCAGATGGATGGTTGGATGGATAACTCGATGAGACTATACAGATCAGATGGATGGTTGGATGGATTGATGAGTTAATTCAGATTGGATGGTTGAGTGCATGGATGAATGGATGGTGGATTGATGAGCAATGGATGGATGGATGAAAGCGTAATTGAAGCGCAATTGGAACGGATGGATGGATGGACGGCTGTTAGTCAGATGGCTAAATGGATGATCACAAGTAAGGGGACCATGCAGGAAGGGACTTGGGGGGATCATGGCCATGGAGGATCGAGAGGAAAATTTCATCTGTAGCAACAACAAGCAAGAATAACAAGTAATGTTTTTAATAAAAAAACATTACGTCCAAACACGGCAGCACAACTTTTCAACACTAAACATATTGTAAAAGTCTAACGAGGAGGGAATGTTTTAACACCTGTATTTCTTCCAGTATATTTTCAGTTGCCTGTGTAGGCTAGCTCAGAGGATAAGCTAAAACCAAAGCTGAATGAATAAACATAAACCTACAATGTCTTTAGACTGAATAAGGGCAGTAGGATACCACAAGGTAACACAGGGATACGGTTGACCTTGAGTGACTCACCAACTAACAGTTCGTTCGTTCAGTTTGTCTGTCCAATCAGCAGTGAGTGATGGATGTTGTGGCGTCACCCCTGGGAGCGTCTCAATTGATTAGACGTCCTCCTATTGAACGAGACGGCGTCCGCCCGTGCCAGACTCCCTGCGGACCACTCGGGTCAACGGTGAGAGGTCAAAGGTCAGAAGTGCAACAACCCTGTCTGGCTCGCTCCCTTTTGGACAATGATCTGTTAAATTTGACTAACCCTGCCCCACCCCCAAGCCCTCTCTTAAGGGCCGACTGGTCTGTTGAATCGATGTGGTTAGGGTTAGGGTTCTAGGGCCCGAGGGAAATTATGGGGGTCCAAATTCTGAGCCGGTAAAACACATAAAAATGTGGTTCAATCCAAAACATCAATGCATTGATTCTACATCGCTCACATTTCCGGTACAATGCTGGTTTGAAGCAGGGAATGGGCTGGATGGCTGGCTGGAATGACGTCTTCGTAAATTGCTTCACGACTACTAAAGCGCTCATCGTGAGCGAAATACATGCCTGGGTTTGTCTCTGACCTAGAGACAGACCCCATGGGCCGACAGCCACGGTAGACCCCCCAACTTTTAGGCCAGCGGGAAATTAGAGTTAAGAGTTATGGCTGTTTGTTGACAATACGAACACCACATAAAAAAACACAAGTCATAAAGCCCCTGCTCACACACACACACTCACACACACACACACACACACACACACACACACACACACACACACACACACACACACACACACACACACACACACACACACACACACACACACACACACGCACACACACACACACACACACACACACACACACACACACGCACACGCACACTATCTGCCTTTGGCAATCTCAACTGAGGGCAATGGAGTGGGTCTCACCATTTTATTTCCTCAAACGGTTTCACTGGAGACCTCTAAACCAATTGTCCCCCCTGTTGCTCTCTCCATCTCTGGTTAAAGGCTCAGGCACCTGGGGAGGGCGCTCTGCTGTGTACACTGTTGGCCCCCACCCGTCAGGTAGCCTACTGATGGATGAAGGTGGAGAGAGGAAGAGAAGAGATTAAAGAGAAAGAGAGAGAGAGAGAGAGAGAGAGAGAGAGAGAGAGAGAGAGAGAGAGAGAGAGAGAGAGAGAGAGGGAGAGAGGGAGAGAGGGAGAGAGAGAGAGAGAGAGAGAGAGAGAGAGAGAGAGAGAGAGAGAGAGAGAGAGAGGGAGAGAGGGATGCTTCCTCAAGGCGAGAGTTTACCGAGGGCATATGTTATGTGTTTGTTCCTTGCTTGGATAGAAAAAATAGCATGCAGGTTGTTTCTGTGAGAAGGTGTGCCTTCCTCCCAGTACAGCCTCCTCCACACCCATCCCTCCTCTTCCTATAAACCCCCACTCCCCATCGCCTGTTTGCTTTAATTTTCTCTGTGGCTCACTGGACGCTGCACTCTGGGTTCATTGTGATGAATTGGAGGGGTAGTCCCGCTAATAAATCAGCTCTGGTGATGAAGAAAAGCCTTAAATAGGATATTAAGATTTATATCAGAAGGGACCCACTGACAAGTACACAACCCCTCCTCACTTCTCACTGCCTCCACCATCCCCTCTCTCTGTCTGTGTCTCCTCCCTCCCTCTTGCCCTCCCTCACTACCATCCTTGCTTGTCCTCTGTCTTTCCCTTTCTCTCCCTCTTCCTGCCTCTCTTCTTTCCTCCCTCTTACCCTGTCTCTCTCTCTCCCTTGCTCACTCTCTATCTTCTCCCTCTCTCTTCCTCTTGCCCTTTCTCTCTCTCTCTCTCTCTCTCTCTCTCTCTCTCTCTCTCTCTCTCTCTCTCTCTCTCACTCCCTGCTGCCTCCTGTCTCGCCCAGACAGACAGAAAGACAGAGGGATAGAGAGAGGGAGAGAGAGAGGTTGGGAGAGAGAAGGAGGGAGAGAGAGACAGAGGGATAGAGAGAGAGACAGAGAGAGAGAGAGAGAGAGAGAGAGAGGGTGAGAGGCAAGGAGAGATCAAGATGGAGAGAGTGAGATGGACAGCAAAGAGAGAGAGACAGAGAGAAAAAGAGAGAGAGAGAGAGAGAAAGAGAGAGAAAAAGAGAGCGAGAGAGAGAAAGAGAGAGAGAGAGAGAGAGAGAGAGAGAGAGAGAGAGAGAGAGAGAGAGAGAGAGAGAGAGAGAGAGAGAGAGAGAGAGAGAGAAAGCGGGGACATGGTTGAGGTTGGCTGCATGAGACTGTAGTTGTGGCTCTCTTTGTGTACCAAGACAGTACAGTGTGCTTGTGTGTGTTTGTGAAGCCACTACTCAGAGTGTTGCATGTGGCATCATTATAGGTGCACAGAAGCTTTCTGCGTGACTGGATTCAGGGCATGTGTGAGTGCGTAGGTGTGTGTGTGTATGTGTGTGGGTTTGTGTCCTTGCGTGCGTAGGTGCTTCATACATGCACCAGTGTGTCGCATATCGATGAGTGTTCGCATCTGCAGAGGGATGCGAGATTGAATTTGTAGTATGCCTGGGAGTATATGTGTGTGCCTCTTCTGTGCGTGTGTTTGTCTCTGTGCGTGTGTGTGTGTGTGTGTGTATGTGTGTCCTTGTCAGACCACCTTTTTCTATCCGCAGTGTGAGTGCTGACGCTATCTCAAGACCCCCCCCTCACACACAGACACACACACAGAAACACATGCGCACACACCCAAAGACTTATTTACTCCCCAGGTACGGAGCCCTGTGCAAAATAATTGCTTTTTCATCCCCTGCAGCACATCTCCTTTGTTCCTAAGCTCTCACACGCAGCAGCCACAACCTATTGGTGACTGAGTGTGTCCGCATGCATCTGAATACATAAACAGTGTGTGTGTGTGTGTGTGTCTGTGTGTGTCTGTGAGCGAGCAGTGTATGCAATTTGAGTTTTTCTATGTGTACTTGATTTTGTGTGTCTCTATAGTTGTTAGTGTACTGTGTATGCAATTCAGTGAATGTCCACCTGCATTCTCTTCTATTATTAGTCTGTCTGTCCCTGCGACTGTGTGTTTTAAGATTTAAAGCCTGTCAATCTGTGCTGCATTGTTCTGTGTGTGTGACTGGTTTTTTTGTGTCCATCAATTGTGTATTCCATGTATTCATGCTTATGTGTATCTGTTTGAATGCAGGACTTGCCATTGGTATTGCATTCTATCATGGGTTTGGTTTTGTTCCTGTATTTGTGTGTGTATGTCTGTGTGCGTGTATGTGTGTGTGTTGTGTTTGTCTGTATTTTTATATGCAATTTGTCTCTATGCACTGCATTCCATTATTGGATTGTGTGTGTGCTTGAGTGTGTGTATGTGTGTTTGTGGCCATGTCATTTAATATGCCCGGAGCCACTTTGTAAACGATGCAGCTATTCAGATCAGTGAGCGCAGTTGTGAGTAATTACCGATTCTGCATTTAGACCATCGCTTTGCCCGGCCTCCGATAAAGCAGCCGGCGTATCTGCTCTATTAGACTGTTGAGTAATGCCTTTAACTTCGTTCCCATAATTAAACTCACTGTACAATTGAACACTCACGGGCGGGTAACTCGTGCTGTGTAATGATTACAATTAAAGGCGCGCACACAAAGCGTCGGGTGGCGGGCGTAAGCGACACAGCGCAGCGCCCCGGCAATTAATTGAAAATGCAAATACACACGCTGATGAATGGGGAGAATGGCGCCGTGTGAAGAGACGATCCACCTCTCACACACGACGGGATACGTTAGGAGGTGGAGGGGGGTAGGAGGGGGGAGGGAGGGCGAGGACAAGAGGAGGAGAGGTTGATCAGGGGGGAGGTTGGGGGGGGGAGGATCCAGTTCTCTTCAGAGAGGGAGGTGTCGCCGTTGCGTTGGTTGTTGTTGTGATGTTTGTGATGCTGCCGACCAAGAGGCAGCCAGGACCGTCTGTCTGTGAAGCCCAGGCCCAGAGACTAGCATGTTATCCCTCCAATGGCCTTAAGGTTGTTAGCGGTATAGTCTAACATGTAGTTCCTCTAATGGCCTTAAGGTGGTTAGCAGTAGAGTCTAGCATGTAGTTCCTCTAAAGTCCTGAAGGTGGATAGCGGTAGAGACTAACATGTAGTTCCTCAATGGTCTTTAGGTGGTTAGCGGTAGAGACAAGCATGTAGTTCCTCAATGGCCTTAAGCTGGTTAGCGGTAGAGACTTGCATGTAGTTCCACTAATGGCCTTAAGGTGGTTGGTGGTAGAGACTAGCATGTAGTTCCTCTAAATGTCTTCAGGTGGTGAGTGGCAGGTGGATGCAGAGTGAACCCGCACCTTTCCAAGTCAACGTGAAGTAACCTTTCTATTTGTTTAGTAAATTATTGCTGTACAAAGGCAATTTTTCTTCCTTTAGTTAAGATTTTATTGGATAAATTATGTATTTTCCAAAGTCGTCATTGTCAATTATATTTCATTCAAAAGTTATTAAGGATAAATGAGTTTTGGCCATAGATAAGGGTGAGACAGCCATTCAATTCTCACCCTCAATGTGCCAGAAATGTGTCCTTTTGGCTGGTTGTGGCAAAAAAGGCTGTGTGTAAACAAACGGGGGACTTCATGGACGCTAATTCTACTTTGTTTACAGTCTATGGCTCACACACAATAAGGGGCTGAGGAAAAAACAATTATCTCTCTCAATTGCGATTGAGATTAGGTAATTGGTTAGCAAGTGATCTGTCTCTCATGCCTGCTTGATTGCAGGTTATCTGTGCTGTTGTTAATTTCTGGAACGTCCCAGATATCGGAGGGGAAACAATGTGGATGCACACTTAAAGACACAAACAGGTGGACACACACGCAGGAGGTGCTGGTTAGCTGTTGTCGTGACAACAGTATAATTTACAGTATCCGGGGGAGTCTGGCACACATAGACTCCAGCACGCACACACATTCATGAACACACACAAACACACACACACACACACACACACACACACACACACACACACACACACACACACACACACACACACACACTCACACACACACACACACACACACACACACACACACACACACACACACACACACACACACACACACACACACACACACACACACACACACACACACCTCCAAACATTCCACAATTGTTCTCTGAGCACAGCAAAGTAGGGAAAGTTGGGTGTTGGTAAGATTCAGTTCCAGTCCGAGATAAGGGTTGTTGTTTACATCTTTCTGTGTTTCCATATGCGTGGGAGCACTCTGTATTGGTACACCAGTACATGGACATTGTTGATAGGTCCTAGGAGTTTAGAACTGGCTCTGCACTACATTTTTTCTCTCTCCTCTGCTAGGCAGCTAAGATAATTTGCTTCAGGCAAATAATAGCAGGTAGAGAGTCCTTCTTGGAGTGTGACTGCGAGGTCAATATTCAGAAAAGGCCGGCCTTAAGCATTGAGGCACTTGTAAGAGAAAACGTACTGCCTAGAATGCAGCAGCATCCAGATCCAAAGCATTCTCCAAAATATTAAAGCAAACACAAATGTCTAGGATAACTACACTCATCTTGAGGGCTCACTTCCAATGCGAGAAGAATTACAGCTCTCTTCATGACTAACAATAATCTCAAGGCTGGTCGTAAAATAATCAAGTTGTCATTTACCGTCGGAGAACCTATTTACATAATAATCCTCATCTGTATGGTGAATTGTTAACCATGTTCCACAACGTCCCCCGGGCTGCTCAGACATCCCCCAGACGACGGTACCCAACCCCATGGCTGAGGCGCTGCATGAGCCACAGTGCTGCTGTTCACCATCTGGGGCCAACGAGTGGACGCCACCCATCAACAGATGTTCTTTATATAGAAGCCCACTCTTGTTGCTCTGTCTGTAATGTCTTGTTTATCATTTCAATTGGCAAAAACACTGGGTCAAAATGTGGCCAGATTGTAAGTTTCTTAGTTGAGTCAAATGTTCTACTTGGAAGAGAAAATGTAAGCCTGAATTCAACAATTGTTGCTCTGAAGTTCATCAAAGTGTGCTGTGTAGCTCCTCTGTTTTGAATCAAAGCTCCAGCATTGGATAGCATATGATACATTGACAACGTTGGGAATGGAATCGTTCTGCTGAATAACAAAGGATATAATACTATAATATTAGTGTCGTTGTACCGGTTTCCCGAAACCTTCTTAAAACCTTCTTAAAGCCTAACGTCATTCGTAACCTCTACTTTAAGTTTTACCTTAACATCTTGCTTGTTTCCCGAAAATGTCTTTGCTACGAATCTCTTTCGTACGTCGTTTGTTGGTAAGGTTGGTCTGAAGGGCTCGAAGAACCTTCTTAGCTCTGTACAGTAACCTTTAGAAATCCCTGTTGCGCATAGAACTGCCAGATTGGCAGTGTTGTGTTTCACTAATATACAGTACAGTCAGATATGCTATAGCAGGCGAGGTCAGCTCGACTCGCTTCCAATAACTTAAAAAACGTGCAACTTCCAAAAATTATTGTATTTATTTTACAATTTAAAAATTAACAAAGCTGTCTTCTAAATTAAGGAAAGGATGCTGGGAAACGAATAAGCCATTATAAGCAACGAGTGAACTTAATAAAAAAAAATCGACCACAGCCTCTTTCCCTTGACGGTGCGCAAAGCCTGCACACAGACAGGTAGCAAAAAGCATAGCAGTCTTAGACAGCATTATATAATAAGCTAAATAAACTATTACAAATTAAGCTTTCATTTCAAAATATCTATTTTTAAAAATAATCAAGAAGTCTTCCCAAGAAGACTCCTAAGAGACTGTGCGGGAACCAAGCCTATAGAGGTAAACAACTTTGATAAGTCCAAACGTAGGAGTCTTCGTAGCGCGCTAAGAATAGACGTTATCGGGAAACCGGGCCCTGATCAGTAAGGGCATGTTTGCACACATTCAGTGTAAGATTAGACCGAACAGTTAGCAGTGCTTACGGTGATCTTTGGGAAAGCAAGTGCATAGCTTATTAGAGCTGCTGCTCTTCTGATACAAGATGTAGCTGGGCCTCATGCTAAGCTAACTCAGATGCTCAATCAGGTTCGCACAATGTCACAACACAACGGATGAATCTCTGATTCACTCCTCATGTCCGGTTAAGAAGAGCATCATAGGGACATCCGCGCATTAATATCAACGTCAAATGAAAGTCCCTTCCCACTTTGCCATGGCGACCAGACGGCCCTGGCAGAGGGAAACAGGGGCCACCTGGTTGGTGCCAACAGTGATGTACGGCAGGGCCTTGGCAGTGGGTCTCTGCACAGCGGCACGGGGCCTCGGGTGCCAGGACTCGGCAGGAACAAAAGGCGCTTGACTCCATAACACTCCCTTTAACGTCTCTGTTCAGCCCCAGGCATGGCAGTAGGATCGCAAGATTTACGCACAGCGTAAATCTTGCGATCCTACTGACGGATTTGGGTTGTAAGAGTGTCTCACCGCTAGACAGTGCGGAGGGGCCCTCTTGGCTGGCTGCTCCTCGTTAACGTGTTAATTAGTCCTCCTGTGCGGTAATTAGGGCCAGCCAGGCCAGGGATTGTAGTGCAGGGCCACTGAA